>NC_135305.1:76413589-76719550 GCF_048772815.1 Callospermophilus lateralis | reverse complement strand
GGTTTGTTCCTGTTATTATCTCCTTTACAGAGGAGGGAATCAAAGCCCAAGATTCCACAGCTAAGAAGTATCACAATCAAGACTTGCACCCATCTGGCTCTTTACCAGTGCCCAGTACAGTCTCTCATGACACATGCTACATGTATCTGGATGAAAAACTTGAATATTACTCAGCTGATGTTAACAAGGCAAACTATCCTATTTGCTTCCCATGTGCCTCCCACCTCCATCATGTGCCTTTACTTTATTATAAAAGGAAGTGTTTTATACCTCACCTCACATTACTTAGCTATCACATTAGGTCTTTATAGATATTATTTTATTACGAAATATTTGATAAGTAAAACATAAATTATATCTATATATGTTATAAAGTATAATATGATGGACATCTGCTTATTAATCTTCTACTTTAGGGCAAATAACATTAGCAATGCCTTTGAAGCCCCCCATAACCCCCTTTCAGATAGTATGAGACTTCCCTGTATGAAATCAGGATCCTTTGCTGCTGTCAGTAGGTCAATTTATGTCTATAGAATTTATTTACCCATTCTACTATTAACAGATTTTGTTTTTGTTGTTTCAAAAAAAATTCTCCTTTTTTGTTATTACAAACAATGTTGCTATGAATATTCTTATGCAAGTCTTCTGGTGCACATATGTAAGAATGGAATGAAACTGTTGAGTGAAAATCTGCTAAACAATGCCAGATTATTTCCAAAGGACTATTACCAACCCCCAGTCTTAGAAGCTGTGTGCATAAGAATTCCAGTCCAGTCACATCCTTGCCAACATTTGGTATGATTTGCAAAGTGGATGAATAAATAATGTCAGCTTATTGTGGTTTCATTCAGTATAAGGAGGGAACTTTCTATTTCTAGCTTGAATTAGAGTTTTTATTCAAATGGTTATAGAATTTAATTTCTTTCTCTACATGGATGGTATTTTTTCTTACAATTTGTAGTGTTGTGAGTTACATCTATTAATATTTCTAATATTACATTTATGGAATAAAATAAGCTTATTCATGATTAATATCTTTTTAATACATATCTGGGTTTGTTTTACTAGTGCTGTTTAGAATTTTTCACCTATATTAATGAATGGCATTAATCTATAATTTTTCATTCTTGGATTAATCATGTAAAATTTGATGTAGTTCTTCACTTGCTGTATCTCTTTCATTATCTGAAAAGAAGATCAGGTAGACAGCTCTGGCAAAACCATATGTGTCCTGCATTCTTTGAGAAAATTTTAAAATATTGATTGAATTGTAAGAGATTATAGGACTATTCATGCATTCTATATTTTCCTGGATTATATTCTTCTAGGAATTTGTTTCCTTTAGGAGTTTAAATTTACTGAAATAAAATCATTTTCTTTTTGTTTATTTTGGAATTCAATTATATGTGTGAGGATATTATTATCTAATGTATCCTCAGTGTCTCTTGAGTTTTCTTTCAGATTTCCATCTCTTTCTGTCCTGCAATGTGTATGTTTTTTATTTAAATCTATCTTCCAGACTTTCTCTCTTCAGATGGCTCCACTCTCCTGTTTAATTCCTCTATGCATACCTTCACTTCAGTGAATGTATTATTTAATTCCACAGTTTCTATTTAGTTATAGCGCACAACTTCCTAATCATTTTTTAAAAATGATTCTTCTCCCTTGTTCTTCCTTTTATTTTTTTTCAGCATAATTGTTTTGTGTTCTGTATCCAAATTCTGAATTCTTCCAGTTTAGTTTGCTAATTGTTGTGTCTCCTGATTCATCTTCAGGGTTCCCTTAATTCTCCTCTGTTTATCTGGTTGTAGTTTGTTTGTTTTTGTTTTAGAGGGTTCATTTTTGCCTTTTTGTTGTTTATATTTTTGGTTTATCTTCTCTGCAACTTTATATCTAAAAGAATCTTGGAATTCCAGGATAATGGACAGAATGTGTGTGCCATCCCAACCCCTACTCCCACTTCAAATTCATGTATTAAAATACTGACTCCCATAGTGATGGTATCAGGAAGTGGACTTTTAGGCCATTAGGTAAATGAGATGAATGCCTTTGTAAAAGTCCTTCTCTGGCCTCTTTCTTCCATTTGAGAATATAGGGAGAAGCCAGAAGTCTACAATCCAGAAGGTCCTCACCAGAAACTGACCACGTGGGCACACTGATCTTGGGATAATACCCTTCAGAACTGTGGGAAACACACTTCTGCTGTCTATGAGCCATCATTCTATAACACTTTGTTATAGCAACCTTCACTAAGGCACTGGTGGGAGTGAGTGTGATATCTATCTTTGAAGCCTGGGAAAGGGTGATTTTGTTTGCTTCTGCTGGGGTATTTGGGATACTACCATCTCAAATCAATTTTAAATTATCAGAACTTATGGAGTAGTTTTGTTTGTTTTGGCACATATATTCTAACTCCAAAACTTGATTATAATTTCTTAAGAAGGAGGAATTCAGCTTTGTTCCTATTTTTCCCTTCCCCTTCTCTTCCTCTTTTTTTTTCTTCCTTAATTTTCCCTTCTTTCAAGATCCCTTCTATTGATAGTGACAGCTGAGATTTGTAATTGCACTCATCAGTATATTCTCCTACTCTTCCCTTTCTTTTGAGATCACCTTTTGCCATTCTTTATTTAGACTTTCAAATTTCCTTCCCATTTTAGGTTCAAGGTATTGAATTTCTTTTCCAAAACTATGCAGTAGACTATCACTGTTCAAGTTCTAACCAAACAGAGATTTTTGTTATATATGCCCCCAGGATGGCCAACAACTTAGTATGCGCTCACCTTGCCTCATCTTTTGAAAGTCATCCATACATTAAAATGGCTGTTTTTCAGGTTTGACTTAGTATTTTGAGATATGTTAATGTAGGGATATTTCATGGGAGAGTCTCTCATCTTGCCAAAGTTGGACATTTCTTATCCAATCTTTTAAAAAATTTAGCATTGCATCTAAACTATTCAATTCCAAGGATTATTACAAATAGGATAAACAAAAAATAAACAAAAGCATGTGTTTTAGTATGACATTTTGCTTTTGTATGCTTTGTGAACTTATAGGAAAAACATTTATTTTTTTAAATATCAAATGCATTTTTATAATCAATAGAATATTTTTTTAGAACAGATTGGAGTTTACAGAAAAATTGAGAAGAAAATACAAAGAGCTCTTCTATTCATTCCCTTATTTTCTTGTTATATATATTAACATCTTTCATTAGTATGGTCCATGTGTTATGATTTAAACACCAATATTTATATATAATTGTTAACCAAAGTCTATAGTTGGTGATTATACCTTGTGTTACACAGTTATACAGATTTTGAAAAAGGCATAATATGTATCCTCCATTACAGTGTCACACAGAAGAATTTACCTGCTCTAAAATATCCTGTAAGATTAATTAATTCATCCCTTCTCTCTGCTCCTCAACTACTCGCAATCAATGATCTTTTTTTTTGTCTCTATAGCTTTGTCACTTATTTTTTTTAATGCTTACAACAATTCAGAATTTTAGCTTCTTGTATTATCCTTTCTAAATTAGAAGAGCCATGATTTCATTGTCCCTTATTTATAACACTTATATCATTTAAAACACATGTATATGTATGTATATATATATATCACAACCTTGGTAGACTAAGAGAATAAACTTGAATATGCAAGTGTATAGTCTTCAAACATAACTGGGTTACTCTCAAATCTAACCTTAGTTTTTCTCTCAAGTAGTGTTCATCTTATGTTTGAAAATAACTCCTCAGAATACAGTTGCTAGAACTAAATGAAAACATATAAAATTGTCAATCAATAAGAACCCAAACCTAAACCAAGTTCCTTTTATTTTGGAACAATAAAATACAATCATCTTAATTTTGGGGAAAGCATTAAGATTTCTACCAAATAAATAACTGCCCAGATTTTCAGTTCTGGTCTAATACTTGAGGTTAGCTATGAATGGGATAAAGTAATTCCACCCCCGCCCCCCGCCCACTTTCCTAAAGCACTGTTAATAGTTTAAAATCTGGAATGTCCCCCAAGGGCTCCTGTGTTGAAGGTTTGATCCCCAGCTGGTGGCGCTATTGAGAGGTGGTGGAAATGTGGAGGTGGGGCCTTGCTGTAGGATACTGGTATGGAGGACATGGCCTTGAAGGGTATATCATGTCCTTTGACCCTGCTTCTCTCTCTCTGTGCTTCCTGACCACCATGAGATTAGCATCTCTATTCTGTCATGTGCTCCCCACCATGATATTCTGCTTTACCAAAGGACAAAGGTTTTGGATCATGGACTAACACCTCTGAAACCATGAGCCAAAATAAACCTTTCCTTTTTAAAGTTGATTTCCTCAAGTATTTCATCACTGTAACGGAGAACTGACTAATGCAAGCACTTTGGTGTTGATTTTAACCACTTAGCTACTATTTGGATGAAAATCAAGAGCCATTTATAATTATCCCATATTTTTATTGGAAAAATATTCTAAAAAGCATTTTAAAATCAGGGAAAAACTGTTTTATAGCATTTCAGTATTTCTCACTTCATATGGACCTCAGAATGATGCCAATAAGAATCTTTTACATAGACCACTGAGGAACGAGGCTGAGCACAGTAAACTCCACCCCTCTGCTAATCATGTGGTTAAATATTCCAGACAGCTTTTCCAAAATTTAACCAGGGCCACGTAAAGATTGAAAAATACATAACAATAGCAATAATAACAATAACAAATCAGGCCAGTCCACTCCATCTTTCATATTAAAGGTTCCTAGAAATTGACAATTCAACCATCTAAACTCACTACTGAACAAATTAAATTATATGTGTTTCAAAAAGAGACAGAGAAAGCCCCAAATCTGATTTAAGTCCACTCTTTCCTCTGGGAATAAAAAAAAGTACCATAAAATACCAAATTTAGATGGGATAGTAAAAAGTGGAAGGAAAGAGTGGAATGAAGCTAATCTTTGATCTCTATCCAAATTCCTCTTTCTTTTACCTACAGGGTTTATTTCCATTCACATGTTGCCCATGTGATCTCTGGAGTTAGAGACGAAGGCAGCTGCACTCTGAGGTATGCATGCACAAACATTCAGGTGAAGCAAAGAGATGAAATAAGCAATTTAAGAATAATCCTTAGGTTTTATTATTCTGAGTTCTACAATGTCCATTGCTGTTGTATATATTAGAAACTTCAGAAATGCCAGCTGGTTGTGATGACCAATATCAAAGTATTCATATTTTTAAAGATATGGGAGAAAAATGCTTCAGTGAAATGTGTTCCCGTGTGTGTGTGTATGTGTGTGTGTGCACGCACGCGCTCGCACTTGAGTTTGTGTAACATGGTTTATAAGCACAGTCACGTTTTTTATAATCACATTTACTTCCATCTTCACAAAACCCCCAAAGGTCTTCCTATACTTGTCACAATAAATGTTTGCATAACACTCAGAGTAGAAAACATCACAGAGACCTTCTTCAGGGGAGCTAGAGTGTTCTGAGTGTGAAGACTGGTGGACCAAATAATCAAGAGAGAAAAATACTTCCATATTTCATGGAACATAAAAGGCTCAAGCAACCACTGGATGTTGAGATGAAAATCAGTTTGCAGAAACCATGCATAGCTTTAGTTTTGAAATTTTGGAGGCAGGAGTGCACAACTGCAGGAGAATCCTGAACACCTATGCATCTATGTGGGCAGGCTTAGGTTAGTGACTGGTATTGGCACACAATGACTGATTAGCCTCGGTAATATTCCTACCACTTGCATTTGATTGCAACTGAATTTTTCAAGAAATGTGTTTTTTTTTTCCAAAGATAAATTTTTCACTTAAAGCCCTTGAGATAATCTTGCAGATTAATAAATTAATTAATAAGTTACTACCATTACCTACACCACAACCAAAGAATCCCACACGTAATCTACTTGTTTTAAAAACAGTCTCATTGGCATGAACATTTAAGCACAAGAAGGAAGCTCTGTGTATCAAATATTTACCTTCATAACTAAATATAACACGACTGAGACAGCATAATGGGACACCATTGCAGAAACGTGTTGGAAGGTCATTTTCAATTGGAAATGCTGTTTCTGTTTATTTAATAGAAACCAATTTAATTGTGTTGCCTCAAAAAATAAATATGGGAGTGATTTAAATTATAAATTTCAAGTTGATTTCCTGAGGCTCTATGGAGTCATAGCATGTCAGTGTTCTTATTGGTTCAGAAAAGTTGCTTAAGATGAAAAGTTGTTCAAGAAGGCTCCAAGATTAAACCTTAGATATGCAGCTAATAACTAAGTCACAGGACATCAACAGATTCATTCTTCAAAATGGCACATCTCAACTGCTTCTCTCTAATGTTTCCAAATAATTCCCAGAGAATAGTGGAATAGGGAAACAACCCTGACTAGATCTATTTTCATTGTCTTTAAAGGAGAAACTATTTTGAAAACCAAAATTAACCCATGTTCATTGCAGAAAATTTGGAAAATGATAGATAATAGTAAATAAAATAGCAATATGATATATAATAAATATGCTACATGTTATACAGTATATGAATACATTGCCTATCATTCAATAAATAAGTAAAATAAACAACAGTTATGAAAAAATTTTATAGAATAGAATAAAAAGCCCATAGTTCTATCAACCAGAGATTGATTCTGCTTTTGTGTATTTGATGCCTGTTGTTTATAAGCATTTTCTAAATACAACAGGCTTATTAATGTTTTTAACTTACCTTTACAAATGTCAATATGTGAAAACATTTCTCATATCTTCTTTAATATCATTTTAAATGTATTAATGTATGAGCCAATTCTCTGTTTTTAGATATTTAAGTTTATCGAGTTATTAGGTTTTCGATTTTATAAGAAGGCAAAAAATAGGGGCTGAGGCTGTGGCTCAGCGGTAGAGCAGTGGCCTAGCACATGCGAGGCCCTGGGTTCCATCCTCAGCACTACATAAAAACAAACAAACAAACAAATAAATAAAGGTATTGTGTCCAACTACAACTTAAAAATAAATAAATAAATATTTTTAAAAAGAGTGCAAAAATAGTCCCATTTATGATAAAAATCAACACTATATACTAGAATTTATTTGATTACAGTGTTATTATGTATTATTCAAGGAAAGTATTGAAAAAGACTTTCTCTTTTTATTGCTAACTTCTTTTTAACCAGAGTATTGGACAGAAGATCAATGGTAAGGCATGTGAAGGCAAAATGGGAACTAAGTGCAGTCAACACTTTATAAACGTCATTATTTTATATCCTACGTGTTTGGCAGTGCCTGTTGTAGATGACTCTAACATTCTTCTAGAAGCTCAGAAAATAAACAGTACTCCCAGAAAGACTGTTTTTAATACGAAATTGCAAATAGAACTAGAAATCTCTGTGGAGGCTGAAACGGAGGGAATTCTGCCACAAGTTGAAGAGGGAATTCTCTCCAAATTAATATTTAGCTACTGTTGTGATCTTGCCATCCTATAATAAAACACACTGGAGTCTCAATCAGCCACCAACTCCCCATGAAAGGTATCTGGGTTATGCTTCTCTTGATTATAAAAAGTCATGACAGAGTGATTGCTTAGGCAAGTCACTTTACTTCCATTAGTGAATGTCCTAACTTGCTGATGTCGGTCTCCTGTTTCCCTACAAGGCATCCTCCACTATTATTTTCTGCTTAAGAAAATCTTCTAGGGAAAACCCAAAAGTGATATTGGCAACCTCCTTCCCCACACTGCCATTCAGCAGAGGTAGGGAGGTCAGCAGTGTGAAGGTCTCTTTGGAAGAGATGATCATATCATTTTTGTAACTGCTATGGCTAAAAAAAGCCTCAATACCAATATGCTCATTTATGAACACATTAGTTTCATTCGGGCCTGAAATGTTCCTGAAGATTTCCCTGCAGAGCCAATGCAGTAGGGATCACACACATTTTTGCCCCCATTTTAACTTGAAATTTAATTTTGCACATGCACTTGCATACTTTTATAGCAATATGCAGAAAGGATTACTGAAGAATGCATATACAGAGAAGTCCAATTACAAAAACTGTAACCATTTCCCTCCCTAAACCCCTTGGTCATTAAGTGACTGTGGTGTTCTTTAGGAAAACACAGTCAAACTCAAGTTGAGAGAGAAGTTTGGGTAGCATGTGGCAGTCTCATGTATTGTGAAGCTCTCCAGCAGCACTTCAAAGCAGGATCTGATTGTTGCAGATGGGAGGAATGCTTTCCACAAAAATACCTTTTTAAGACTCATGGTGCTGTAATTCATATGGTAGGCACTTGTGATTCGTTCCTGATGATGTTGGGATCATTTAACTCACAAAACCATTGTCGCTACCATAAAATCCTTTCATCTGTAGCCAAAAAGGTTTATTTCATGCAAATGAAAATTTTTCATTAAAGTATCACCTTAATAATGGGCAAAGATATATATATTTCTGGTCATGTTTAAATGTAAATTTATGAACATATTCTAAAGATTCATTTCATGTTAAGATCTCTACTTATTTGATGTCCCAGGACTCTTTCCAAGTTCATTGAAACCGGAAATCAATTGTAGAAGAAATATGGAGATTATTATCATTAAATCTCTCAGTTGGCTTACTCCAAGCAGCCCTATAAATATTGCATACATTTTAAAGAAGGCACTTTTAACCACAATAAAAATCCTTTTACTTTTCTAGTCAATGATGCTCCTTGAGGTAAGTTTATAGTCTCAGCACCTTTGAAAGCAAATAAACAGTTGCTTTGTGTCCTAACTGAAGTCTAAAACAATGGAATCCTTCACTGCCACTATTTTTTTAAAATAAAACTTATCCTCAGGAATTCCCAAGAATTAAAAGGGCAAGAAAGGCTGACTGGCATTTTGGCTATGTATCAGTCCATCCATCTATGGTCCAAGTACAAATCAACCATTATTTAGTAGATACCTACTATATGCCATCATTTTGTGTATAAATCTGATACTTCAAGTGGTATGTAAAAATACAAACTCTATTTGAACTTCAGCTTTCTCTCCCATAAATATAACTACTATTTTTTCTACCTCACAGATTTGAAATGAACGTCTGGTCATAAAAAGCCACCTAAAATGATAAACACAGAATATGGAACAGATCTTGGTACATAGTAGGTGCTTGATATTTCTATTTTAATGAGAGATTTTAATCCTAATAATTTAGATCTAGAAATGAATTTCAAATTTATATATTCCAATTCCTTCATTTTAAGGATAAAAAAAAACAAAACCCAAAGACGCAGAAAATTGAATTTTCAAGGCAAACAGTTAACAACAGAGCAGGAGTTAGAACCCCAATCCCTCAGCCGTGCCTTTCCCACTGTTCCTTGCTGCCAATTTAAAAGATATTAATACAGGCCATATTTTCGGATATTATTTTCAGTTTAAAAGGAGCTACTTTAGAAGGAGCTCCTAGACACCAAATGGTTTTTACAAATCGTTGCTTTGGTGTGTTAAGTGTAAACAAACCAGAAGCATATGAATTAAATTTCCTTTAAAATATGCAAGTATAAAACCAGCAAGGGGAAAAAAAATCCCTAGAAAATGCTTTTGGATATCATAGGGCTATTCCTTGCCACCCCTCAACAAAATTGATTTGTGCCAAACCCCAACTGCAGCTTGATTTGCCAATCACTAGTTTTTACTGCTGTTTTCAATAACGCATCAAACACATGGGATCCATTCTCTCATCGATGCTCATGCATAATTGGCCAAGTGGGATGGAATAAGAGCAGATCAGACTTGTGCTAAGCAATGATGATCCCATTATGGTAGTTTGTACTGCTCAAATCCAACCAGCATTTCCTGAGCACATCTCTAATAATAGCAAGGGAACTACAAGGACGAATAGGCTATATCTTTCTGGCTTCCAAGGGACTCAAATATAAGGGACACGTATGCAGATAAGTATCATTTAACACAGAGAAAGTCAATGGCTATAAAATAAAGTGTCATTAAGGTTAACAGAGGGACCATGTAAGTCTGCTTAGAGGAGACTCAGAAGATAACAGAAGACATACACTTAAATATCTCTAGTGTTCTACATTTGTAAAACTTGGCCTTAGCTTCCCATTGCTGACATAGGAATAGTAATTTGGATTAGTTTACCTGAAATAATATATGTAAAATGCACTCACTGGATCATGACACACAGGCAGGGTCAATAACTATTACTGCCTCATTTCCAGTTCATTGACTCTATTCATGGTTTCAAAGCACAATTAGATAAATATGTATATCTTCTAGATGCTATCATCATTTTCATTTACTTACTTTTTCTCTTGCTATAAAATCACTCAATTTCATAATTATTACATACACTATAGTTCCCAAAAGAGCCAACTGGAGAATGAAAAGATAAGGCTTAGTGAATAGGAGCCTATACTTTCAGATGACTCTATTATTTTTTAAAATTTGATTTATTTTTTATAATCTTCTTATTGGTTCTTTTTAGTTATACATAACAGTAGAATCTATTTTGATATATTTATAAAAACTTGAAACATATCGTTTTCTGGGGGATATCAGGGATTGAACACTCAGGTTTTCTGACTTTAGATTCTGAAGCACTGACCACTAAGCATACTGCCTCTTAAAAATAAGTGAGAAGAGCCCCAAACATTTTTTTTTTTTAAATTCTAAACACAGGCATGTGTTCTTGGAACACATTAAATTAATCACTGCATACTACCCAAAGGGTTCATCTGCTCTCATTATTCTCCACCAAGTGCCAAGCACCCATATGCTAAGGTACAAGACAGGAACCTTGGCAATACATAAATAAATTCTCTGTGGGGTATGGTGGAGGTGGGTTGCTAGAAGAAAAATACAGTTGTGATGGGTTTTCAGTTATGATAAGCCATTGCAGATGAGTCTCAGTGCTGCTTACTTCTCCATGACACTGAACCAAAATCAAAATCTATGGACCATTTTGTGAAAAAGAACCCATAAACATCACTCCTGGATGAGTCTGGGCTCAGTTACACTAGGTAATCTATCTCAAGCAGAGAGACTGATAGAACTGCAAACCCTTCGAAGAAACCAAGAGATGGACAAGCACATTAGAGGAAACTTTAGGCTCTCTAGTGCAGAGCTCAGGATGCCAGCCACCCAGCCACCTGTCACAGGCTTCTCACACTTTTCATGATTAAATTCAAGTCTTTCGTTGTCATGGTCTCTTGCTCCCTCTTCCCATCCTGTGCCACAACCCCATACTCACTCCTCTCTCAAACTGGAAGCAACTATTGTCCAGTTTGATGAATACTGCAGTCAAATGGTGGCCCATAATTCTGAGTCTCTACTGATGGAGTACCCTGTCCACCCCTAGCTAAAAAGTCACTCATTTGTTGACCTCAGTGTGATCATATCCTGATCCCCCATCATGGGAAATGTAGATATAGTTCTATGTGCTGCTTCAGACCCATTTTTTCTCTATCTTTTGTAGGCTACTCTATTAGGCCATAAACTGCTAGAGGACAGGAACCACTTCCACCTGACTTTGCACATCCAGTGTCTAGTACAGTGCTGGGCAATTACAATATATCTTTAAAAAGTTACTGGTGAATAAATAGTTGATAGAGTTGAAGCAGAACTCATGAAGCTGGTTGACTGTGATGATAAAAATGATATATGGCATTTACCCCAGGCTAAGTTTGATGCTAAACACTTTAGAACTTGTAGAACTCTCCAAAAATTATACAAGAAGAATTGACATTATTCTTATATTAGAGATGAGAAAACAGAGAAGTTAAGTATATTGCCCGAGGTAAAACGGCAAACATAGGATTTAAAGTTTCTGACTATAAGAGAGATTTGAAGCATAAGAAACTATGGAATCCAGTTTTGTGACTATAATATACAAATTTTAATTCAGGATTCAGGGTTCATGGTTATATTAGAGGTTGTTTTGGACAAAAGTAAAACAGAAAAAAAAACAAGTGAAGAAATGTATGAAAAGTGATATGTCCTTATGATATACCTCCTACAAAAAGTTTTCCTTTCAGAATATTTTTAAAAATACATAGTGGGAGCATAGGCAGAAAATCTTTTTCAAGGATTAAGGATGGGGGAGGTGAGAAAAAAGGATTGTCTAAAGAAGCTCAACCCAAAGAAATACAACACACCAAAAATAAAAACCAAGTCCTCCTTGTCTCAGATTGTTTCTTACATAAGTGTATTAAACTTAGGAATGTCATTCATTTAGCTTCACAGAGTGAAACAAAGAGTTGAACAAAGGTGGTCCCTACCTTCTCTCCTTAGTGAGAGCTAGCAGAACCAGGCACCATGCCAACTGTCTGAAATGCATTATCTCATTTAGTTACCACACAGCTGCCCAACAGGAAGATGAGTAATAAGGAAATGAATTTGCCCAAGCATCTAGATCAGTAAATGGCAAAGCTGTGCTGACAGACTGGTCACTTGACACAGGGACCTGTCCTCCAAACTGCTGGACTGTGACTAAATCCAAATGATACCGAAGCACAAATTTAATATGTTAGTACTATACTCATAATGCCAGTCTTATCTGAATAATAAATCTCAAGCCCTAATAATTAACCTGTTCCTCTTACTCAAGCTTTAACTTACATTAATGAAAATTGATTTTCAGGGGGAAAATTCACTTTTATTCTTTGGATATCTTCAGTTTGAAAAGAAATATAACTTCCCTTACCCCTCGATTCTCCCCACCAAGCAAACTAATTTTTTTCAAACTAACCAGTGAATCTAATGTTCATTTCCTTTCCTCAAGACAGCGTCTTGCTTGGTTGCCTAGTCTGGTCCTGAACTGCTGATCCTCCTGCATCAGCCTCCCAAGGAACTGGAATTACAGATGGGGACCACCATGCTAGCTTTAGGCTGGCATTGCAGCCTCAGCATTAATTCATGGTGGCATTCCCCAAATTCAGTTCAGATAATGATGTAATTGACTATTTTGGGCTACATTTATAATTGAATGCTATTGTCAAAAAGATTATCCACCAGGATTCCTTATTATCCTCCCGGTCACTTCATAATTAATTGCTCTTAAAAAAAAAAAAAAGAAAGAAAATTGATATCCTCATCCAGCACAGTATCTGACACATTCTACCAAAAGCTCTCTGTTTTCCCTTTTAAAACAGATGAACAACAAAATCCCACTATTGAATCACAGTATGCATATTACTCATAAACAGGTGAAAATTCCTCTTCAAAATACTGGATACATATCAGCTAAATTATTAATGTTCGTTGAATGGTAGAAAAACAAGTGGTTCCCTTAAAGGAAAAAGGGGACAAACTTCTCATTGCCAAAACATTCCTTGGAATTGCATTTCCCAAATGAACTAGGTTTATAATTTCAAGGCCCAAATACCTGATTTTAAAAGATAAGTATCTACCCTCTGGGCAAAACTGATGATTTCTTATTTTTCCTGCCATAAAAGGAGATTCAGGAACCCTTCAAATTAAAGGTTTCAAGCAACCATTTAATTTAGATTAAATTAGACAGCAATTGTATGTTAAATAAATATAAAATGGCTCTAGATGTATTTGTTAAAGATTAAGAATTCCATAATACATACGCTTCTATTACACATTTGTTATTGCTGATTTTTAAAATAAATCACCATTTAATTGAAATACTTAAAGAACATTTGCAAAGGAAAGCATAGCACTTAGCAAACCTCACGAGAATCTAATAAGCCCAATAGGGTAGTTCTGGAAAAAAAAAAAAAATCAGCTTAGTTCCCAACATCATTGCAGAAAAAAATCTGCCATGTAAATGCAGCCAGATTCCTATATGATCTTTATAAATGCTGTGATTCAACCTGCCAATATCAGCAAAATAAAGACTTCATTTTGAATATTATCAAAGTGGTTTTGTTCTGCTTTAGGTTATTCCCATTTGTCATTTAAGAAAAAATCATTGGATGAAAATGTGAATTTCATCATGTATATAACAGACATTTCAATATAATTATTTGAGGAAAAATGTTAAATATTCCAGAGTACCTTGCTTCACAGCTTCTATCTTGCATTTTCTTCCTGCTTTCCCATGTTGGAGAAGTGGGGAATGAAAAAGAATCATGCTAAAGGTCTGCAACTTAAGGCACAGTTTCTTGGTAAACGAGGCCCAATATTCAACTTATAAAAAATACTTCAAAAATCTTAATAAAGAGAAACACAAGCATTTTGGGGGGAATGGTGGCATTTTTGGTCAAACACTCCAAGACACTTAAGGGATCTGAAAGATGATGAGATTGTGGAATTGAATGTTGAGAGAGTGAAGTAAACAAAGTCCAGAGTCAGGATGGGTAGATCAAAGGTACAACATTTGGGACTTACTGGGTATGTACCAAAATACATGAAGAAGTGTAATCTGCTGGCCATTCTAGAATCATTAGGACTGGGAGGTCATAGACATCTTTCAACAAGAGTCTGTAATGAGATTAGGAAACTGAATTTCAAACCAAAGATGCTCACAGATGCACTAGGCTGGAAGTCAAGCTGGAATACACATGGGATATGCAGCTGTTGGACCCATTGCTTCTCCCTTAGCGTGTCTGTTCAGATATTCCAAAAATAGTTAAAATTTTATAACCTGGATAATTGACAAACCCATAAAATGAAAAAAAAAAAAAAAAAAAACCAAAACTAAAGATTTTGTTGAGGTGAGACTATCAACATTTTTTTTTCTATTCCAATTGCAAGGGTAATAGCTTCAGAAAAAAAATAGCAACTGTGCATTTAAAATTGCCTGATTAATCAAGGATGACAAAGGAAATTCCAAGCGACTATTAAAGAAATATGGCTTTTATCATAACCGTTACATCTCAAAAGAGTTGTGTAACTCATCATCATAATTTTCAACCTCAGACAAATTCATTAAAGAGAAATTACTTCTCTTAAGAGACACCCAGATGTTCTCCACCAGCTGCTTAAATCCTCCCAAGGCATTTGCCAATTATTATTTCCTAAAAATTGTTAGCTGCTTGAAAAGATGAACTGGTCTGCCTTGGGAAGCATCAGGAACAGAACCAGGGTAGCACCACAGGTTCTGAATTTGGATAACATTAATCAACAAATACAGAAGGTATTACCAACTGAATTCTAGTTTAGGTTCTACAACCTGCTGAATAGTTGGACCTGCCAATCCCCATCTCAAGGTTTTCACTTCTCTATGGGTCAAAAACAGGGGTGGAACAGGTTTAGTATTTCTTAAAAAGTGGTTAACTTCTGGCTAATCAGAATCACACAGTTGTTTGTTAAAATGCAGATTTCTAAGCCTTATCCCAGACCAAGTTTGAATCCAAATCTCTGAGTGAGTCCCAGACCACATTTAAAGTAAGTCCTGCTGAGATCTAGTCTTTCTACTGAGATCCTTCTACCTGCATTGAGCTTCCAGAGCCATCTCAGACAAAATCTTGAAGATCCCTCCCAGATCTGTCATTTGGTTGATCCTCTGATATCTGTAGTAGCCAACAATTTAAGCCTACCAAGAAACAATAAGCAACACATAAAAGAGACTTTTGTTTTTGTTTTTATTTATCAACAAGATAAATGTTGTGTTTAATCAACAAGTTTTAAAATAAAAATCAAGAGTTTGTGTTACTGCAGGTGAGGGCTTCCGTATGACTATATGAGAGGTAGTAGCATTTCAAACTGACCTTCCTATTCTGGTTGCATCTGGACTTCCTTTCAAGTGCTGCCTCCCTGTGCCCTCTCATGCCCATGAATCTGCTTTCATGAAGGGCTTGACACAATGAATTTATATCAATGGGCTGTTGTCATCAGGTAGCTTTAAATTTGAGGGCTTCATTTCAATATTTAAATGTTAAAAGTAGAAAAGCTCATAGAAGAGTGTCTGGCCCATTTTAAGATACTACAATAGCATGCTAATTCTGGAATGACAAAAGACTTTCTATTAAGAATTTTTTTTTCAATTAAAACTGTGTACTAGTTCTCAGTAAATACCGTCTTAAAGGAAACTGTTTACTCAAATTTAAGACCAAACCTGGTTACCAACATTTCGGTTAGTCTTACAAAAGGTAAAATGCCAACAAGAAGAAAATCCTCTGCTGAAGATAAAGAAATGTTTCAGTACATCATGATAACGGGCACCTCCTTGGAAACAGTGTCACATAAGTGTCCTTGTGCTTTCATCCTAACTAGCCAAGGATTTTAATTGTACTCTAAGCATATTGAATTGTCATTTATGAGTAGGCCTTTAAATTAATCATAACATTTTAAAAATCAAGTTATTTATTAAGGAACATTTTCTATGCTGTACTGTTTGTTATCTATTACTTACAAAGTAATAGGTTTGATTCTAGTAGAGGATCTGTGACAGATTAAACAAAAAGGATTTCGGCCACATTGAACCACTATTTAAGATGATGGTATTCTCAAAAGAAAATAACTTTTCAGGTTCCTGAGGTTAAAATAAAGCTTGTTAACAGGAGAATTCTGGTTCTTCCTAACTGCCATAGTTTAACATATAAAGAAATACAGGTTCCTAGGATATCTCATTATTTCATTTGGTCAAATAATAAAATTATCAAATCTACTGAAGTCAACTTTCTGGTTAAAATAACAGAGGTGGCAGCTTTTGTAGGGATGTATGTCCAAATGGCTGTGGGTGAAGACATTTCCCAAGAATATATTAATCTCTTAGCAGAAGAGGAGCAGATAATAAATATGAAAACATAAAGAACCTGGTTAGTTGGTGGCTTAAATTAGGGGCAACTTTCAATGACTTGAAAAAACCCTGAAATTTTTATGTTTTCTCTTAATGTAAATGGGAAAAAAAACATTAATAATCACATAATATCTTATTTAAATACATTAGACTATAAATACTCTGGACGGTCTCTTGAGTGGTGCTCTACTATTAACATTATATCTCCCTTCCTTCTGCAATGCTCTTCTCAGTTGGCTCATGCTGTCATAGTCTCTGACTTTCCCCCTCCTGTGCCTTCTCTGCTTGATCTAGTGGTCAGCTCTTCTATCTTCCTGCACCTGAGAAATGGTGTGAGTCCCAAAGATTCTGTCCTCAGCACTCCTCTCTCCCCTCAAACTGTGCTATCCCAAGCATTCCACTGTGCATGAATGTCTCACTGTCATAGCTAAATCCATCACTAAATCAGGAACTGAAATATCCACCTCCTCCTGCCCTCCTTTCCTCTTATATCCAATCACAAACTGCCAAGAGTAACTGCATTTCTTGGCACACCCACTAGCCTCTAATTAAACACTTCTAAATATTATCCATTATCTGTCTTCCTCAGTTTCTCCTTCTGGTGTCCCTACTTTGGCCAACAGATCATCTAGTTTGTGAGACCTTAATATCTGTCCATGATAATAACAAATTAGCTCAAAATACTCAATGACAAGTAAGCTTAAACTTTAGAGGTTGGTAATAAAGGCCACTATATGCTGTTATTGTCCACTGACTTTCCTGATAAGGTTTTCTTCTTGAGAGTACATTTGGTAAGAGCACAGATTTTGGAGTTCAATGTGTCATCTCTATCAATGGTATCATCCCAGACAAGTCCCTTACTTCCCCTAAGTCTCCATTCTTTTCTCTATAAATTGGGGATTAAAAACACTTGAGGTTACAGCGAATAAATGGAACACTGCACATATTTACTTAGCACTGGGCAGTTTACTTAGTAAAGGCCAGCAAATGTCACTGGAGAATGAATGTGGTATAGTTGCTTGTATTGTGCTTTCTGTCGGCTTTGCTTTTTCTCTCATCTCTGTGTGACTTACCTCCAAAACCCAGCTCTGCTGCCCCCCAACAACTACATTCTCAGAAATTCTCTGATTGCACTACATTCTGCAGGAAAGTAACTTAATCAAAAGCTGCCTTTTCTACCATGTATGTCTTTTTCATTTTCAATTTAATCATATGATTCTGAAAAGAGTAGCTCAAAATCCCAATTCTTGACATGTCAGCCATTAAACCAGCACAGTCCTTTACACTGAAAAACAACGTCACTTTCCAACACACTCATGTCCAGAGAGTCATTTGGATGACACAGTGCCCCTCCTGAATCTCAGTTAGTCCTCATGACTGTCAGCAAGATTTGTGTCAGATATCAGTACTTTGGCATCCTTTGTTCTGTCTCTAGGAATGTATGAAAATTTCATACTTACAAACTTTGGAAACATTTCAGCTCACTTTTACTATTATCTCTCCATCAAACACGCACACAGAAAGAACTTCTCCATTTGGGCACATCTAGTCTCAAAATCTAGCTTAACATGAACAAAACATGGACTCTGCCCCATACTCAGGAAAACCTCTCAGGGTCCGGAAATAAACATTCGGAGATGCTCTGCAGGCCAGATGTGCAGACTGTGAGATGGCATTGTGGGAGAAGACAGAATGAACCCAAGCCTAGTAAACTTGGAATATTCCCAGAGCAGCTTGCTGTGCTCTGCAAAGACGTGGCGGGAAATCCTTTACTCCTGATTGCTATATGCTTTCTGATCATTTGGTAAAATCGATTAAAGAAGCAGTCAGGGGTAAGTTTCAGAGTAGTGGTCCTGATAGGCAGGTAGAACATTGAGCCTCAATCCAAACTATTTATAAGCATGTTTCTCTCTGAAGCCCAGTGGCTTCTAAGGCTTCTATCATCCTCTTAGCCAAATCACAGAATTCATTAAAATTCCATCCATTGCTAGCTGTAACATCTTTAACAAACCATACTGCCACTATGAGACCCAGTGTCCTTCACTTCCTTATTTATAAAACCAATCCTTGGAGATGATATCAAAGTCCCTTTGCACGATGATTCTACCTCACTCAAGGATTCATCTTTACCCCCACAAAACAGAGCTCTACAGGTCAAACTCTAATTACTCTCTTTAGGGCTCCAAGAAATGGCTGCCAAATTTCTGGCTAGTGACTGACATTTCATATTCACGCTAGTACACTTTCAAACACAAACCATCCCCAAGCCTTCCTTTGTTCTTTTGAGATGTCTGTTTCCGTCATCCTAAGAAAATGCAAGAACAGTCAAATGCAGGTGTTTGGGCATGGCCTAACAACTAAGGTTCTTTGTCTTTTTTTTTTTTTTTCCTTTTTTAAGAGGGGATCTGTTTTAATGTACAGGAAAAAAAAAAAAAAAAAGTCACAAAGCCTGATCCTGAAGCCTTGACATCCACTCTCGTTGTCTGAAATTCCCTCTGAAGTCCATGGGAATCCCGCACTCTGTCGGTCCAGGTCCATAATTGCTAAACGAGGAAATATTCAAGGCCACAAAATGTGAAAATTAGCAAAGGACAGGGGGAAGACCCTAAATCCAGAAAAAGTGATTTTGTTGTTGTTGTTGTTATTGGAAAAAAATGGAAGTTTAAACAGCACATTTATTTCGTTTTAATTTCTGGGCTGTCAGACATCAGCTCTGAAGCCCTGATTCGGAACACATGCAGGGTCCCTTTGAAGTTCTGGCTGCTTTTTTTTCTTTTCTTTTTTTTTTTTTTAACAATGGCAGCAAGATATAAAGAAATTAAACGGCAACATAATCATAAAACAGAACTTCTGGACTCCTGATTTACAAATTGTCATTCTTTCATTTTTTTTCCCCAAGGCTTCATTTTCAAAGCCTGGGGCACATAACTTTTTATAATTTTTTTTCTCTATAGGCTTAGTCTTCATCTATTCTTTTCCCCTCAAAAGTGAGGCATTCTACTTTTATTTTATTCAACTAAAAAATAGTTTATTGTGGTTTTCTGAAGTAAAGAAAGAAACAGGAAAACCCAGAGCAATTTACTAAATGGAATATTTTTGATAAAAGCTATGGAAATACAGGGTTTAACTCTTAAAGTACCCAATTTTTTGGCATAAAGACAAAAAGTGCCTTAAATTTTCAGGCTGTCCCAAGAAAATGCCTATCTGGTTTTCATGCTGTAATTACCAAAGATTCTTACAAAATATTTCAAGGATACTTAATAAAAACTGTTCATTTCAAATTTGGCCCAACAGATGTCACATTTGACAATACGTATACTGCCCCCTCCGTCAGCTCCCACCAAAGCATACGCATGTACAAATGGGAACAAATTGAGTTATGTTGTCAGTCACTGGTTACACACATTAATTTGAATGAGATACACAGAAATCTTGTGATTCCACAACCCTTTTTAAATGTAAATGCACACATAAACAGGCTAAAAAATTCTTAGTAACCACAATCATCTTTCTCATTCGGAATTTTATCTATAATTCCTTCTAGGATTCATCATATATATTATTCTAATATTTATACTCTTCTCAAATAACTGCTATACTTTTTTCAACCTCTTTACATTTTTACAGTGAACTATCCTAGGGTATTTCTCCCCTTCTGTATATCCTTAATAGTCAAAATTTTTTAAATTTTTTTTTCATCCAATGTATTAACATTCATCTACAGAATATATGTCATCTTTGATATCAAGTTCCAAATCTATATGTCAAAGTGAAATGGGAAGTTGAAATAACTATTCCTATCAGTAGTGTGTTGAGGCTGGCTCATACTGACTTATAAGATTTTAGGAATTTTGTGAGGCTAGTGTAAGTGTAGCTATTAGTAAATATCAAATTATGTGGGCTTAAAATTTATAAATTATATGTTCAATATTACTAGATACTACAAATTCTTCATGTCCTAATTACTTTATGGCATTTGCTATCCTTTATACTTTAGGGTTCTTTACATCTATTGTATTCGTATGGTAAGAACACTCAATGAGGTGGCATACGCCAGTAATCCCAGGGGCTTGGAAAGCTGAAGCAGGAGGATTGTGAGCTCAAAACCAGCCTCAGTACTTGGTGAGACCCTGTCTCAAAATAAAACCTAAAAAAAAAAAAAAAAAAATGGGGCTTAGGATGTGGCTCAGTGGTTAGGTGCCCCTGGATTAAATCCCCTGGAAACAAAGGGGCAGGGGACACTCAATGATGATTTGTTATTGCATCTCTCTTCTCAAGTCATTTTAGTAACTTCCATGGTAGTACTGGAAATTGATCAACTGAGCGTCTCAGTCAATCTGGGCTGCTATAACAAAATGCTATAAACTTGGTAGCTTATAAAGACTGGAAATTTATTTCTCATAAATTTGGAGGTTGGGAAGTCCAAGATGAAGATGTTAGCATTTAGTGTCTGGTGAGGGTCTACCTTCTGGTTTATACATAGCACTTTGTCACCATCTCTTCATATAGTGAAAGAGGAAAAGGCAGCTCCTTGGAGCCCCCTTTCCAAAGAACTACTCCCATTCATGAGGGCTCTACCACCCTTATCCTTATTCATCTTCCAAAGATCCTATCCTCTAACACTGGGGATTACATTTCAAGATGTTATTTTAGGGGGATAACAAACATTCAGATCACAGCAGTGAGAATAGTTTGTCTGTTTTGCATTTATTGTTATTTGGGGAGCTACTTTTTAAATGTGTACTTGTAGAGGTATCTGAATTTACTGTCCTCTGTACCCAAACAATTCAGAAAAGCTAATTCATAATTTACAGTCATTTCCTTTTTACATTTTATCTTGGATATTTCAAGAAAGACCTGGAAGGTGGAATTTATTTGATCCTGTATTCTACTTGGGGTAGTGAATGGAAGAATCAGAATATTCAGAATGCTTTCTGTTTGTCCATGGCCTGAAACTGCTCATAATTCCTTGACTGCATATAACTGTTTGATCCCTGCACTGCTAGTCAGTGTATTGATTTTTCTTTTCTACATTCTCATCTTCTAGCATTTTAACTTTTTAAATCTAGAATAAACTGCATTTTTTGCAACTCCAGAATCACCTCTCATAACTTTAATGAAAACTTACATTCTCTGTGATGTCAATAGTCATTAGGAAGGTTGATAGAAGTTCCTCTTATTTTCTGGCACAGGTTCAGGTACATGTGGTCCAAATGAAACAGGAAGAAAATTATACATATTATCTTTTTTAAAGGAGGGAGGAGTAAAGTGTGGATTGTTATGTCATTAGCTTAGAATTTTGGACTGTAAGAGTCTGGAAGGGAGGTACCAAGTATGTCAAGTAGCCTAATCCCTTAAGTATTAAATAATCATCAGATGGTTTGCCAAACTTCCTCCCATTCTAATCTGACAACAACAGCCTCCATCTACAAATGAAAAACATTTCTATGTCAAGTGGTTTACATTCTATTATTCTGATATGAGTGACGGTCTTGAATACAAACAGATTTTAGATATAGGAAATTAAGATCTCTTTCTCCAGAAGGGATGTGGAAAAGATTTGGCTAAGAACTGGAGAAAGTATGACCATGAAAATTAGCCATGTGTTGAAAAGATTGCATTATTTATATACATTTGCACAGCCTTTGGTCTAGTTCTCAAGAATGCTGGATTCTCTTTACATCCAAAAGAGAAAGAAAAAAAAACATTTAAGCAAGGAAAATAAGCATTTATACATGGTACAACTGAATAGTAATCTTTCCACTATTTGGATAGTTTTATAATATTTAAGATTAGTATTATTCATAGTGCATGGGTAAGAAAATTACTAAACATATTATCTAAACTCTGGTTTAACATAATTTTCAGGATGGAAGCAGGAACTTGCTTTTCATGAATTATAATAGCTACATCTTAAGCATGCCCAGGTTAACACAAATCTGTCTTAGTGTAAATTCTAGGCAATAGAGGATAACATTAATTTTTATTAGAATCCTTATAAGTCACGCCATATACAATTGCTTCTCTCTCTTTAATTAAAATAAGAACAATATGTCTCAGACTCCACACTATTGACATTTTGAAACAGATAATGCTTTGCTCTGGGCAGCTGTTCTGTGCATCATAGAATGTTTAGCAACATTCTCTGGGTACTCCTGGCTAGATGCTGGAAGCACCCTTAACTTACAACAACCACAGTGTCTCCAGACATTGCCAAATACCTCCTGGAGAGCAAAACCACTCCCAGCTGAGAACCACTGAATTAAACCAATTTTTAGGGGAAAAAAAGGTTACTTTGACAAATATTGCATTTTTGTGTTTCTTATCTGCTGATAAAGAACAAAAATCTATAGTAATTCTACTTTCTATCACTTAGTGAATACTATTACAGTTCCTAAAAAGTTTTAAAACATTATCTTAACTAATTGTCATAAAACCTAGAAATATAAGGATTTTTGTCCATTTTCACAGATAAGAAAACCGAACGTAAAAATGGAAACATAACCTCTTAAAGGTTCCCCGGCTACTATGCAGGATTTAAATATATTTAGTTCTGACATTCATATCCAGCCTATTCAATTCAATGAAAGTTTGTTAAGCTCTGACTATGTAAAGGCACTGCATTGTAATGTGTGGTTCTTAGCCTTCGTATTGTGTCTACTTCTAGACCATTAATCTTTTCTAAGATATATCTCATTTATGAAGCACCAATTGTGCAATGTTTTTAAATGATTGCCATATAAAGTTCTCTTTTTTAAAGCATATGTTAAGAGGCAGTTCAATGAATTCTTTTCCTTTAGAATAAAATATATAATATCATAGGGAAAGTATTGAAGAATGAACAGGATATACAATGTATACCTACTATATATTCACAGTAAAATACACCATGATGTATATTTAGAGGTATACATTTGATCAGAACCATTCTTAGGAAGTTTCCTTCAGTCTTCACTTTCAAAATTCTTCTCCATGTGGATGATACTAAAAGGATTGGATATTTTAATACCTACCCTCAAGATGTCACTATTCCACCAACATGTCACTACCCTACCAAGAATAAGGTAAACTATAAAAATGCATCATATACTTTGCATGTTCCCCTTTGATAGATTTTGCTTTTGCTCTGCAATAATGTGACTGCACATCACTGGGTTGCCTGATGTGGAAGACAATGGGTCAACTCTTGTCCTAGGAATCACCTATGACTCCAAAGGTCAGTGGCCCTTGTCAAAGGTAAGGGCTACTGTGATATCATCACTGGATTCGACTTTGCTTGTTCAGGTTGTGGTATAATCTATCTTTTCTCAAAATTTTCCTGTCTAATAACATGGCATCACAAAATGTGTGAAGACTTCTTACACTAGCAATTAGAACCAAATGAGAATAAGACTAGGTCATATAATATTTTAATATATTTTTTTCTAATTGATACATAGTAATTATACATATCTATGGGGTACACTGTGACATTTCAATACCTGTGTACAATGTAAAATGACTATCAGAGTAAACGACATACACATCCCTTCAGACATAAATCATTCTTTGTGTTAAAAACATTCAGAATCCTCTCTTCTAGCTATACTCATCTAATTATCATCAATAGTTATCCCTCTGTGCTACAGAACATTAGAAGTTACTCTTGCTATCAAACCGCACTGGTGTCCATTAACTACCATCTCTCCCCACATTTTTGCCAGATTCTGGTAACCACCGTTCTAGTTTTTATTTCTTGAGATCAACTGTTTAGCTTTCACATAAAAGTGAGAAAATTTAGTATTTGTCTTTCTGTGCCTGCTTTATGCATTCCAGTACCATACATATTGCTGCAAATAACAGAATTTCATTCCTTTTAATGGATAAATGATATTCCATTCTATAGTTATACCATATTTTCTTTATTCATCTATCAATGGACAGCTAAGGGTAAAGTAATCATGACATAGTGACTTATTACTTGCCCCATTTAAAAATCTTTTAAAATAAACCTTCACTTATGGGTTAAGTACTTTGAATCTCCATTATAGCTCACTTAGTAACAAACATATTTAACAATTATTCTGGACAACATTCTGTTTTTCTTGGCAAACATTTTTCACATCACAGAATTCTCATGAGTTAGGTGAAAATCTACCTCCTTCTGTACCTGGAAACGATTTTTTTTTCCATTTAAAATATTATAAAGAAAAAAAAAAAACCTTTTCATGTTGTGAACATAACACTGTACTATAAGCCAGATCCCTGCCTTGAGATCTTGTACCCCTAATACCTCCTCGTGGTTCCCACCTTTGAACACAAAAAGGTTTCTTCCTTTCTCATGCAGGTGTTCCAAATGTGAGGATAATAGGGGATTTTCCTTCCAATCTACCTATTCTTTATCCCTGGGTTTACACTCAGACTCTCTTATCATTGATGCAGATTCCTGGAGAGTTTCTAGTTGAATTATACCTTTCCTGGACTTAGAAACTTTAGGAAAAGTACAATATAGTCATGATCATATCCGCTGTTATATACCTTTGCTAGGTCCTTGGCCCTAAAGTTTACTATATATATTGAATAAAGAGCTATCAGATTCCCATCTCTGGTTGTCACAATGAGGGATCTCCATGTTAAACAAGTCTATTGGGGTTGGTCAAGTCCAACCACATGATTTCAAAAGGAGGCCCACTCTTTCTCTAGGAGCCATGAAGGAGCAGATGGACTTGCCTCCCTTTACCTCTCTTATGGGCTCTCTTATCTGCTCTCATTTCTTCCTGAACATCCTCTACAAACTCTACTTCACCAGTTCTTGCATTTGAATTAAGATATAAAACAATATTACTTAGCAACTTAAAATGTTCCTTGCCAGAAGCTGTCTTTAATTATAAAAATAGATTACAGACTATTTGGGGATAAAAAATTAGACCTAGATGTTTTAGTTAATGAGAAAAAAAATCAACACAGAACTTAATTATTCCACATTAGAAAATACACATAATTTGAGAATGGTGAAGAGAAACTATGAGGACTAAGTAATATGTCCAGGGTTGGAACTTAAAATGTAGAGATGGCTAAAATACTTTTAGGAACTGGGGTGCTACATTTCACTCTCATCTGTGATGGGAATCTCTTCAATTTCCCTAAAACAATAAGGACTTTCACACACAGAAACTTGTAGGTTTGTTTCACTGTGAAAAATTTAAAAAGGATCATATTAGAATCAACATGGCACAAGATCGGAATGGCACCAGCAAGGTGTGGCAATAGTCTCTAAGATGAGTTTATTGGCAGGAAGCTGTGCACAGAGTCACAGCACTTAGAAAAACCATAAGTACCCCACTGCCTTCACCAATTCATCCCTAGACATCTGCAGAATCTTGGGGAGAAACACGAACTTTTCAAAGTCTATGGAAAGGAGGTTTGAATAAAGCTTATCTGATTTTGAAGGAACAGGGTAGCCTTAATGTATGTCCACATACTCTGTGTAAAATTGCCATGCTAAATCTTCAAGTGGCTGCAGGTTGGTAAAGGACATAAGGCAGAACCATGGCCATGGCATATAACAGTGCAAAGACAGAGAGATCAGCAACAGGAGAGATTCCTATAGTGTTGTGAGTGGTTAACAAGAGATGGGATGATTAGAGGGCTCCTGTTAACTTATGTTGATTATCTAGAAAGTGGGAAGGAAAGATGATAAATCAGTGAAATACCTGAAGAGCCCAAGGATTTCAGAGCTTACACTTTCCAGTACATATTTCATCTTCTTCCTGGTAGATATTAACCTCCATGAGAGCAAAGATTGCATCTTATATTAATTACAGTTTGTCATCTGGTGGCAACACAGCACCCTGGCCACCACAGCTACCCTGTCACCTCTTTCACTTGTAAGCTGCACTGGCTCCTTCTCCTCTTTTTAAAAAATAGGAATGTGAAAAAGTGTGTATGTTTCATAATTATTTTCTACTTTTATTGTATAGATATTCAAAGTAGAAATTAAACCTCAGAATGTGAGTAATTTTCTACTACCTTTTACTAAAGTACAAAGTAAATTTTATCAACTTTGCAAGAAATTGGGAATATACACATTTTTTTAATCTAAGGTATTTTAAAGCTTGTACTTGTTCAAATTGTCGGGTGTTTTTGGAAAGATAAGAATTGTGCCTATTGTAATTATGATGTTTGAAACTATAGACATTCAGCAGAATCTCTGTTCCCCACCGGAGCCAGCGTTATTCTGATCCCAGATCCTTTGCCAGTTGTGTAAAGGTCATGTGGAGGTGAACAGAGTATGAGGTATCTGGCTCCAATTCCAGTTGGAACATTAAAGTGACTCCAGATTGATAAAATAGACAGAGGGAACAGCATACTTGACTACAAAGATCTCTAGCCAGAGCCAGCCAAATGGTGCACTCTCCACTAAGGGTGACAGACACTGAAAGAGGGAAGGGAGCTGAGGGATGGTAGAGAAGGCCTACTTAGCAGGGCTTAGTTTAAGATGTAAGGAGAATGTGTGGCAGAAAGATAACAGAAGACATGAGAGTAAAAACTGGCAAAAGGATGGAAAAAACTTAGTATTTCCTTTGAGGACGTGAAAACCGACCTCTTCTGTGGTCCAAGTACTTGCAGCCAGTGAGATATTGATTGGGAAAAGAAAAAGAACAACAACAAAAAAAGAACAAGGAAGCTAAAAACAGACACTCCATGGTTGTTCTCAGAAAGTGGAAAAGAGGAAATTCCAATGGAGGTCTTTTTTGAAAGACTGCAAGAAGAATATGAAATAAGGAAACCCAAGGAGATGAAAAAGGATTGGAACATGAAAGGATTATTACCGATTAATTCTGACCTAATACCACTGCTAAGACATCATGCCAGTATTTTACCTGAACTGTGAGAAAAGTGCAGTTTTCTCTTTTTCACAAGTTAGGAAATGGGTTTTGGAAATGAGCGATTTGCCTAAAGTGTGTTGTCAAAGCCTCGTTTAGTCAGCACCTAAATGCAAGTTTATCTAATCCTACCACCCTTGCTGTCATTAACCGTAAGGCTGAAATTCCAACCATCCTGCTCTGATCAACACACATATTTCCTGGCTTCAACCTGTAAATTGTTTGCAAATAGCTTACGCAAAAAGAAAAAAAAAATTGCTGAATACATCTGTTAACATTGCCCTGAATAACTTTGTATCATGTTCTATTATATCAGATTGACCTTTCCTATAAAGCCAGAAGTTCTCTGCCTGATAGGTGTTGCTCAACTCTTACCTCCCTACTCCGTAAATCAGCCCTGTTTACTGCTGACGATTATACTTGTTTAAAAACTCAAAGCAATGACATGGTGAGAGTTATGTACTCCAGTTAGAAACGTGTTTTACTTAGAAATAGTATGAACTTTCCTTTTCCCCACACTTCCTAATCCTCAGATACTAAAATCAAAAGTGTTTCTCTTTCACTGATGTACTAATTCTGTTACTGAGCAAAATAATTATATTCCAGGAAATCCAACAAGATGCTGAGCCCAGGTAAGCATATTTTTATTTACTTCAGTGATGGGGTTCACTCAATCATGTCCCCGACCCTTGTCAATTGTTTCAGTCGCTCACAGGCAATCCTATTAGAAATGAAATACTGTTAGAGGGGTTCTCAAAAAGTGCTTTATCTTCATTATATGGAAAATTCTGTTCCCAACGAATCTTTAGGGAAATCTTTTTACTGACATACTTTTCTTTCATAGTTTTGTTTCAAACACAGGGAGGCTTTCCTGCCAAACCCTCACTTTTCTCCCTCTTTTTGGCTAAAGGCCGTCTTCTGCAGACTTCATATCCCCCTTCCCTCAATGGAGCGCACACCGAGATGACTCTCCCAAGGACACATTAGAGGGTTTTGCCCTAATCCGTATTTTACTAAACAGCCCCAGGAGTGAGAAGGACCTTCACTAAGATTTGATTAAACAAATTCTTAAAACCAATAAAGTGTTTCCAAGTGGTACGAGAAAACAGCATTAGCACATGTCCCCCAACAAGACAGACATTGCACTTTTCAATCATATTTGGTGATTAGGCGTTGGGAATGCAGCACACTCTCCCTGGGATTAGTTCGGATGCTTCAGCCTCTGGGGCAATCACCCCGAGAGTGACTTTATTGCATTGCATTGGCTGCAGTTGTGACTGAAGTGTTTCCATACATTTCAGGGCAATTTTATGTGTAACTTTTCCTCTGTCACTTTACAGGGTTATTGAAAGAGTAGAAGAAAACAAAGTAGGTAAGACCCGGCAAAGCTTGTGATGAAATTGAATCTGGCATAAAACAATATGACATCCCCCCCAGGGGAAATGAGGGACAAAGCTACTTGTGAAATACATGGGTTAGAAATGTGTGCATGCAGATGAGAACTTTAAAGAAAAGTTTGGGCCAATATACAGAACCCACTTTTATGAATAAATAGGATTGAAAATAGCCCTATTGAATGTTTTAGAAATGGTTAATATGGACCAAGTTGAAACATGTTTGGCTCATGGCCATATTTATATATGCTAAAATACCCATAAGATCCAATGAAGAGCTATCTGGCAGTTATGTGGTTAATTTGCTCACTATCCATAATCATGGAGATTCATTTGTTGGGGGGGGTATCCCCTACAGTCATCAAAATCTCCCAGTTGGCTGATAATAACAAACAGGCTCCCAAGGAACAAATAGTTGTAAAATTTCCACTATATTATGTGTTCAATAGACACAGTTTGAATATCAAGCCTTGCTTTTCTTTTTCTTAAAGTCAATAATGCAGACAAATAACAGGCCTTTTGAAAAGGAGGACTTTTTTTTTTTTTAACTTTGGAATATTTTAATTCCGTCCCAGCAGAGAGATGAAGAATCACTGGAGAAAATACATTATTCTCATTATTCTCACACACGAGTGTGTGCACACACACAGGCACACACACACATGCTTTACATATATATATATATATATATATATAAAGCATCAGATCTGTTGCAGGATTGGAGCCCTGGGAATAAAACATCTTGCTGAGAATCTCTGTAGTTTTTTATTAGACGATCATGATTAATGTCACAGAACTTGAGCAATCTTTGAAAAGAAGTCAAAATGTGCCACAAAAATTCATTTGATTGTGCCAGTGGGAATATTTCCTAACTTAGTCCCAAACTTCAAAAACAGTATACAGCATGCAAATGGAGTAAGGGCGGGGTCCATCCATTTCTTCCCAACTATATTTAATTTATTCAACAGAAAAAATGCTGGGAAAGTTGTGATCTCATTAGCATGAGAAGAGAGCATGTGGAGGTATCTGCACACTGGCCTGTTCACATGTGTTTTCCCAGGACAGGGGTGGTACTCATATTTCTTATGGCTTCATGTCACCAGTCTGCAACCCAGATTGTAACTTTAAGATGTTATCTCTTGGCTGCTCAGATAAACAGCCCATTATGTTTTTATGGTGGGCAGTTCTGAATCCTCAGGGGATTAGAAGATATTGGCCGGAGTTTGTGGTTCCCTGCTAGACTATCAAGGGCTCCGTGGAATCTTGTCCGGACTATGTCTTTAAGCAAACACCTCTCTCATAATGGTGTTCTCACACTGCCTTCTTGGCCATGGACTTCAAAAGCTGATTGCAGGGAGGGCCAAAAAGGCAATAACCCTTAGTATAACAGAGCCAGCCTAGCAGGGACAGACAGGGCAAAGGTAAGGCGTCTCTGAGGTTGGCATTTGTGTATTTAGCCACATGGGGTGATTAGGGGCCATCTGTTCTTCGGCCGGCTAACTCATAGTTTTCACGCCATCCCAGGATCAAGTACATTTCGTGCTCACTGGTGTCAGCCCCTCTGCAGCTCTCCTAATCCAAACGATGCATATTTTAAGCTCACTTACCTTTGATCTCTAAATAATGATGTATGAGTAGGTGCTTGTCTATATGTGTGTGCCTGCACGCATATGAGTGTGCATGTTGGGAGCTTCTAGTTTTTTTGCACACTCCAAAGTCACATGACACAGAGCAAAATTCAAACAGTTATTCCAGAGGAGAAAAACCTCTGGAATATTGTGTTGATAGAATCTTTTTTTTTTTTTTTTTTTTAGTGCATTGTTTGACTACTAATAAAAATTAGAGAAACTCCCTGTTTGAGATTCAAATACAGAGGAATCTTTCTGTCATCTTCCAATAGTGGTGTGTGTGCTATCAATTCCTTCAATGAAAGCTTCATTAAAAAAAAAAAAAAACAACATTCTCAATTTTTGAAATCTGGAAATATACAATATAAACTTGAATTTTTTCTGTCAACTTTTTTTATTCATTCTTTTTAGTGATAAGTGACAATAGGATTCATTTAGACATAAAAGCATGGAATGTAAATTGTTCTAATTCAGTCCTCAGTACTGCCCCTTGCCCTCTTCCCTCCCCTGTTCCCTTCCCTCTGATCTACTATTGATCTTTCTGCTTATAGTTTTTTGGTTTTTTTTGTAACTAGTGTCTTGTGACATATACGACTGTACATGTTGGTGAGATTCACTGTGTATATTCATACATGAAAGTTAGATCAGAGTCATTCCACTGTCCTTCTCTATCCCATCTCACCTTCATTCCTCTTTTCTGTTAATATTTTCATACCAAAGACAAAATTGGCTTTTATATGCTAGATCACAGAGACTATGCAACTTATTAAAAGTCAAATATAATGAATGTGAATATGTGCCCTTATTCACACTATTTTCTAATGACACATAACACAGAATAATTCAAGGTTTCTACAGTGATTTAAGTGTCATTACCCCATTGTACTTATATTAATTATTTTGTAATATAAGGTAGCTACCATGACTTCTAAAGGAATAATTAAAATACCATTAATCTTAACTGCAATAAATCAAATGATCAAAATTTGTATCTTTTGGAGCCTATAAAATTTTAAAAGTAAAACATATTTAATAGATACAAAATAAGTTGAAATTTGCCACTGGTGGTTGACCATCTTTCATTAGGTCATTATCTTTAATGTACTTCAGCCTAGGCTTTTAGATTCTTCATTCTTCTTAGTAGAGATAATGAAAAAGAAGAAGTCAAGTTCATGTCCAGGTATAGGAAGAATAGGTAACTTTCAGGAACATATGGATAGCTGTTTACCAAGGAAGGGCTCAGTTTAATCTAAGCTCTGTAACAGAAAATACACTCTATTGATGTGACATCCAATTAGCATTTTGATTTGGAGGGCGGTAAGTCTATATCTCATCCAAAAGTTATGTTTTCAATCAGTGAAACCAAAGCAAATATATCCTAAGATTAAAACATGTTTTATCATTAATAACAGTGTGCTTAGTAGAGATTCCAAAATCTAAGCCATACTTTGGAAACTTTCCCTAGGCAATAACTTCCTAACTCAGCAATCTTCATACTTTCTTGGTAGCATAATCTTATATCTTTTAAATTAAACTTATTTTAACTGATATGTAAAAACATAAAAGTTGTACATATTAATTGGGTACCATGCAACATTTTGATAATGTACATACTATAAATGTTTATATTAGGTTAAACATATCTACCTCCTCAATCATTTATCATTTCTTTATGGTGAAAACTTTCAAAATTCTTTCATCTAACATTTTGAAATATACAGTACATAACGGTCATCTTTAGTCACCCTATTATGCAACAATACAGCAGAACTTCTTTTCTCCTGTGTAACTATAACTTAGTACCCATTTATCACCCACCTGCCATACACACACATACTCTTCCAGTCACTGGTAACCACTATGCTTCTCTCAACTTGTACAAGGTAAAGTTTTTAGATCCACATATAAGTGAGACCATTCATTACTTGTCTCTCTATGCCTGGATTATTTCATCTAACATAATAATCTCTAGTTCCACTTATGATGTTGCAAATGACAAGATTTCATTTCTTTTCACTGCTGAATAGTATTCCATCATTTTATAAACCACATTTACCTTACCTATCAATCTAAAGAGAATTTGAAAAACTACAAGCCTTCTTTCATATTTTAAGTGGGTTTGAGTTAGTATTTTTAAATATGTGCTTTTTAAACATTTTTAACTGATTTTAAGATATTTTAATATTAGAGCTATGAATTTTGCTTATTCAATTTATTGAAAATGTTCACCATACAATCAAATTGACAATACAGTTTCTATTTGTCACACCAAGAAACTGAATCAGACTGACTTCTTTTGGGGGGAGGGGCTAGGAAATGCCTTATTTACTTTTTCCATTCATATGATCTGAATGTGGATTTTAACTTAAGTAGATTGATAATGGATAAGTGGACAGATAGATTAAAAAGATCTCAATTTGCTTCCCAATCATAGGAAGCTTCCTCAGAAAGAATACATTCTCTTAGTCACTCTCCTTCATATACCCAAGCATTATAAAATGAGTCCACTCGATTTCCCTCCAAACCCCTGAAAATACAATGTTCTTTTAGAATTTCTTTTTTTCATGTGTATGAAGATCCTTTAGTTGTCTGTTCCATTTAGCCACTCATCTTGTTTTACTATACTCATGTTACCTTGTCCATGATGCTTTCCTCAACCAGGTAAATAGCTTCTTCTTCATTTGTTTTCCAAGGGCCATTGAAGGTATTTTATGTCTATGTGTCAGAGTTGTATGCATACCTTTCTTAACAGACTAGGTGCTCATCATGTGTTAAAGACTCAATAAATGTTTTCAAATGAAACAAACGAAACAACAACTCATTAGATCTTCATAATTTCACGGAGAAACTTCTAAAATGGTGCTTTAAACCAGGCACAGTGGTGCATGCCCGTAATCCCAGTGGTTTGGGAGGCTGAGGCAGGAGGATTGAAAGTTCAAAGCCAGCCTCAGCAAAAACGAGGTGCTAAGCAACTCCGTGAGACCCTGTCTCTAAATGAAATACAAAATAGGGCCGGGATGTAGCTCAGTGGTAGAGCGCCTCTGGATCAATCCCTCAGTACCAAAAAATAAATAAATAAATAAATAAATACAATACAATACAATAAAATGGTGCTTTATAAGTACAGTAGCCATGTATAAATCAATGCTCCAGAGGAAACAATTCCTTGAAAGGAATGTATGAAATATGCTTTATGAACTTCTGTACATACAAAAATGTATGTTATTATCCCTCTTTGTTTCTGAAGAGATTGATTTGTCCATAACATTTTGAGAAAGACAATAAAAAACAGTGTCTAGAAAGACCACACAGGGACATGGGCTTTTAAAAGTGTTAGATCTGTGCATAGCTCCCTGGTGGACAGAACCATTGCTGGAAGGGGGCAGGCAATGTTAAAAAAATAAAATAAAATAAATAAAGGATGCTTGGATGTGGAAAATATACATGTGTTTTATAACCACTTCTAAACTTTCATTAAATCCATTTAGCACACATAAAATAAAAATCTTGAATGAGACTAATTCTAAAAATAGAACCATAGTCCATCATTCACACCTTCCAAGTGGCCAAATCAAGCAGTTTAACCAGACGTTCTCTTGCCTAACACAGGCAAAATGAAGGTTGCTGTAAGTTTGAATATTTTATATTCTTCAGATAAAGTTATCAGAACACACAGTTTCAGAAGGCCCTAAACAGCGTCCTTTGAACAATTGAAACTGAAACATGGATTTTCTGAGTCATGTGGTGTTTATGTATTCTCTGCCAGCTATATTCTAAGCAAACAAAGGTGTGAAGTCCTAGACTTACAGCAAACCACAGTTTCCCCCAGGTCTTTGAGAATTGTTTAGATTTCTAGGAATTATTCAATAAATTATCATTTGGGGAGGTGTTTTTAATTTTCTTCAACATCAGCCACGCTTCTCTGTACATCAGATGTACAAAACTTAAATTCTCACATTTCTCTATCACACTCTGTTATAAAAAATATCACCAAACCCATCTCCGAAAAATTCAGTCAGACTGGATTTTGTTCAATCATCATTTTTCTCCAAATTGACTTTTAAAAATAGAAAACATTAGTGAAGAAAAAAACATGGGAGAGATCAAAAAAGTAATAGGTCACGATTTTAAATGAGTTGAAAAAATCCTAGCATCAGTATTTCCTGGATTGAATGGATGCAGGTCTCAAATCTTAGAATGTCATATGCGGAGGAAGTTCAAAACATTTTATTTTTCTTTGTTCATGGTTGGTTTCAGGAATTTAGAATGACTTTTCCTCATTGGACAAATTAGAGCTTATTTTATCTATTTTTACCATTTCTCTATGGATATCCTTTGTACTAAAAGTTTCAATAACAGATCTTGCACTCTGTGAGCTGGGGCTGATGCAATATTCCTGCTTCTCTAATAAGACACAGGTCCTCAGGAGTGGCATGTGACCTGCGCTTACCTCATTAACAAAATGACTTTTGTACCAAAAGAAAGATTTTTATACCTAAAAATAGAATCTTAAGACACATTGTGAAAATTATCGGATCTTACATTGGGTTTTATTATGCTTTGCGTTATTCATGAGGGACAAAGAAGATCATGCTCAAGAATGAAAAAGAAAACACTTAAGTGGGTCTGGGCAGTTTTAACAGCATGAGTGAAATACAACACCAAACAGGATGTCTCCATTCCCTTTGAACTTGAGGCATCCCATGGACCTAAGCTACTGAATTCTCTGGTTAGTTATGTGGTGCCAGACATTCAGTGGCACTTACTTCAGGAAGATAAGTTTCTACCCTGTGCTTTTATAGGTAATCGTGAATGAATCCTGTCTGACCAAATTGAGTGCTTTAACAAAGTGACCGTAAAATTGTAGAAAATAATACATGTTTTTCTTGAGTCTTAAAGTAATTTGTCTCTTTTCTATTTTTTAATCATTGAATGCCAATAAACCATCAAATCAACAGGCAGAAACATTTCCACATTTGTGTCTCACAAGGTATTGTAAACGTTGGTTTGTCCACTTATTTTGGAAATAAGATTCTAATGGCAAATAAAATTTAAATTTAAGCATCAACTAATTATATGTCATTGAATTTTTTCTATTATTATAAATAACACTTAGAATTCCCTGTACATTAGGGAATCTTGCTTTTTGCCTTTTGTATGAGTGAAACCTGTACCTGCTCCTTTTTGAGGTCTCATGATTATAAAAATTAATTGTTGGTTTCTATATGGTGGGACAGTCAAAGAGTACAGAAGTCAGACCTAGCACACTGTCATTCCTCCTGTTTGGAAATATATTCATGTAAAGAGTGGCTAAACATAATGAAATAATGTCTTACTATTGTATTTGAAGGCTTGTATTGTATTTGATGTCCCTAAACACAAAACTCTGGGAAATTGGGTAGAACAAGAAGCTTCAGCCCCAGATCAAAAGTAAACTCCAATTATCAAATCTTACAAAAGTCAGAAAGGTCTATCTACTGGGCGCAGTGGCGCACATTTGTTAATCCCAGCTGAGACAGGAGAATCGAAAGTTCAAAGCCAGCCTCAGCAACTTAGCAGGCACTAAGCAACTCAGTGAGACTCTGTCTGAAAATAAAATACAAAATAAGGCTGGGGGTGTGGCTCAGTGGTTGAGTGCCCCTGAGTTCAATTCTCAGTTACCCCCCCCCCCCGCAAAAAAAAAGAAAGACCTATCTGATGCAAAGGGGAATATGCTGCATTGTTTTCTTTTTTATTTCAAAATTTAAGCATCAACCATTTGTACCTAATCAAAAATGTCTTCTTTCACAGAGACATAAAACTTTTACTGAGGGGTCTGGGGTTGTGGCTCAGTGGTAGAGCGCTTGCCTAGCATGTGCGAGACCCTGGGTTCAATTCTCAGCATCACATACAAATAAATAAAAGAAAGGTATTGTGTCCAACTACAACTAAAAAATAAATATAAAAAAAAACTTACTGAGACAAGATCTACAACGACCAAATAAAACCTTAAAATGTCTCCCTTCCTGCTAATTTTTTTTCTATTTTAAAATCATGACCTATAACTTTCTTGAACTCCCCAAAACTCTTTTTTTTTTTTTTTTTTTTTACTAACATTTTATATTTTTTAAAGTCAAATTGGAGAAAAATACTGACTGAACAAAATCTGGTCTGACTGAATTTTTCAGAGATGGGCTTAGTGATTTTTTTTATAACAAGTGTGTGATAGAGGAACGTGAGATTTTAAGTTTTATGTAGCTGACATACAGAGAAATGCGGCTACCACTGAAGAAAAGTGAAAAAAAAAATTGGTCCTTAAGGGTAGGAATTACAGACTCGTGCTTTCTCTATTACCCTGGTCTCTCTCCTCAGCAGTAATTAGAACCTTTCCATAATATCAGTTGTAGTACCCTCCCTTCTCATCATTACCTCCTGTCACAACTTCAGGGATTCTGGGCTCTGCAATCTAGTGACCTTACCAACTTTTCCTTTCTTGTGTCTCCTTCATTATTCTCTTCTCCCTTTTTAAAATTCATACAGCCTCAGGTAACCATGTCTTTGCCTCTTTCACTCTAATTCAACCTGGGCTACATCCATTCTGCCTTGTGGGCACCCGGACCTTTGCTGTATGTGGTGGGTGAAAATTACATTGTTATGCTCCTGGTCTCACTTTAAAGTGGTGTTCATGGAACTCGCCTTGACCCTTAAAGCTCTTCCAAGCCATTTTCTTCTAGTAGATTTCCTTCCCCACTCTCCTGGATAATTACGTTATATCTTCAATGTTCAAACCTCAAACTCTCTTTCCTATTCTAATTCTCAAGATCTGATTCTTAATTCACAGAGGAGACAGTCCATCAGAAGGACACTTAAGGTACCCCCCATCACTGTATCCACCCGTTCGCAGCACCTGGACCATCTGCTCTGCCTTTCCCGTGGTCACTGTGGATGCATAATCACATACCTAAGGCCAGATCTTCAATCTGTGCACTAGACTTTATTCCCTTCTCAAATTCAAGAGCATTTCTACAGCAGTCCTCTTCTCTCTCTGTAGCAGCATCAATTTTCCTTTTATACTAGGTCACTACCAGCATTATTTAAATATGCTGCTATTTTATCAATATTATTTTTAACTATACATTCAACCCCCTGTCATTCCCCACCCACTATTCCCTTTAGAGCCAAATTCCTCAATGAGCAATCCATTTGTACAGATTACAGTCCCTTTCCTACAATTCCCTCTTTTCATCAGGCTTTTTCACTCACCAAACCCATTATTGTCCAGGTCAGCCGTGACCTCCATGTTACTACATGGAATGGCCAGTTCTTACCTTACTTGTCCATCAAGGACATCTGATGGAGCTCCTCTTTGAACTGCTCACTTTAGTTGGGTTGCAGCACAGCACCCTCTGCTAGTGGAACCCGGCCATCCTACATCTGTTCCCTCCTCCACATGGCTCCAATGTCCTAATGTTGGGATGTCACAAAGCCTCAATCTTTACATTTCTTCTTGACCTACGCTTGTCCCCTAGGTCATCTCATCTGGGCTTATGGTTTTAAATACAGTGTTGAGAACAACTACATTTATATTTTTAGCTCTGACTTTTATCCTGAACACAAAGCACATATATCCAGTTGCCTTCTCAACAGCTCCACTTGGATGTCTGGGGAACTATTCTAATCTAACGTGTGCAAAGCTGAACACAAATTGTCAGTTTAAACCTATTTCCACACCTTTCTCCATTTTAGTTAGCAGCTATTTCTTCCTACAGTTATCGTTTCCTCCATTCCTGTCTCCAGCCTCTCCCACTACACAGATCCCATCCATTAACCAGTCCAGCTCAGCCACCTTTAAAATAAGCCAGAATATAACTACTTCTCACCACTCCTCTCACCTTTGTCTTCATCACTCCACCTCTTACTTGTTTCCCAGCTTTGTCCTTTTTCCCACCCACGTTTGGTCCTGCCTCAGGGTCTTGGCCCTGGCCTTTCCCTGTGCCCACGAGGCTGTAACATTTCCACATCTCTTCCTTCATCACCTGAAATCTTGATGCAAACATCATTTATAAGTGAAGCCATCACTGATTACCCTTGTTAAAACTGCAATCTCACTTCTTTCAGCAAACCTAATCCTATCCTTGCCTTAATTTTATTGATAAAAGACCAATTCCAAGTATACTGTTTATTTATTTATTGGTATTGGGTATTGAACTCAGGGGCACTTAACCATTGAGCCATATTCCTTGCCCTTTTTTATTTCACATTTTGAGACAGGGTCTCACTAAGTGGCTTAAGGCCTCGTTAAGTTGCCAAGGTTGACTTTGAACTCATGATCCTCCTGATTCAGCGTCCTAAGCTGCTAATATTACAGGCATGTGCCACCATGCCTGGCCTGTTTATTTATTTAATTTAGGCTTTGACCACTAGACAATGCTCTCCAAAATGACTTCCTGTGATGATGCAAATGTTCAATATCTATATTGTCCAATGTGGCAGTTACCAGCTATGAGTGGATATTGAGCATTTGAAATATATAGTTTAATTAGTTTAACTTGAAACCTAAATATCCACATGCAGCCAGTGGGGAGGTATCCTGTTAGAGAGCATAGTTTAAATACAAGCTGCGTGACAAGAGTGGTTTTGGACTGATGTCACTCCAGCACCTGCAATATCAAGCACACAGCAGGTGTCCAATGTATATCTGTGAATGAAATGAATCACTTTCTTTTCTTTCTGGTTTCATTTCCCTGGTTGAACTTTGCCTCAGCCCATGGTATTTGGTTTGTGAAAGAAACAAAGGTTACATTTCATCTCCCATCACTCCTCAGTCCATTGTGCAAAGCAGAAACTACACTGACCCTGAGTAGGTAACTTTATTTTGCAGATAATCACCTAGTTGTTAGAATCTGCAGGTTTCTCTCTGCTCTCTACCACCACTGTCACCAGCAACCTGAAAAGACAGGCAAGGTCATGGGGAGAGAGGCTCAGATGTGGATGTGTTTTTCTATCTCTCTACTGTCACTGCCTTAACAATAAATGTACTTAGGGGGTCCATGATTTTTGTTTGTTTTAATCCTTCCCCCACTAGAAATCCTGCATAGACTCTCTAGACCTAGCTTCAGAAAAAAAGGCCAGATATGAGAAGCAGCAAGTAATAGCCTGGGAGGGAGAAAAAAAATTACGTTTATCTAAGATAAACTTAAGCTCTTTAACTCAACAGTAATTATCCATAGAAAAGAAATCTCATCTCTCCACCAAGAAATAAATTTCATCAGTCTTACATGGGGCACATTTAACAATAACTTGAAAGACACAAAATCAGACCTTATAATCGTGAATTTATTTGTGTGTAATCAATCTCCTTTTCCCACTTTGTTCTGTCCCTTGTCATCCTTTAATGAAACATCATGAGAGAACAGGCAAACAGGGACCCAAGTTTACCTCTTTCCATCTTTGCAGGACAGAGTTCAAGTTCTTCAGGGTAGATTGATACTGTCCATATACAAAATGCTTTTCAAGGACAGAAGGAGAAATTGTGGAAATAGAAGAGAGGAAGAGAGATTGCTTCTCCTTGTTTTCAAGGTTGGTTTCTAATGTAAACATAAATAGAAAATGCATTTCACTAGGTCTAAAGTCAGATGTCTTGTGAATCCAGGTCTAGCTCTTCCATAACTTGGCTGTTTCTTATCATTTTTATGCTTTACTTTTCTCATCTTTAAAATGGAGGTTCTACTAATATTGCTCATTTTATAGTGCTGTTACAGAGATTAGATGGCAAAGGTAAAGTGTTTACTGTAGATTAAAAGCATTTATTAAAAGTAGCTCTCACTGCCCTAGAGAACTTTAAGTCATTTGCATTAGTGGGTCTAAATACTATACTTTCTAGATGAAGACTAGAGATACCAATTCTTTAAACAAAGAATGTTTGAATGAGGACTAGTCTACTATATTTTAGCTGATTTTTTTTTTCCTAATACAACACTCTCATGCTCATCATTTCCCCTTATTTCTTTCCACTTTTCTTGATGGTCACACGGGAGTAAAAGGTGTAAGTAGACCTAGGAGAATTAGAGGTGGAAATAGTAGTTTTAGTTGCAAATAAGAATTTACTTATTCTGCTTTTCAAGTTTTTTCTTCATCTGCATGGGAGGCATCAAACAGATCAGCTGGAAACTCTCTACCCACCCTCAGAGGGCATGATCCATTCACCCACAGATCTTTCAGACTCAGGGCAAGGGTATCTCTGTCCTAGGAGAAGGATGACTGTAGCTGACCTTGGATAAATAGAGAGGCTAGTGAAGGAATTTTCAACTTCCAGGTAATAAAACTTTTAAATATTTGGTGATCCTCTCTACTGGGACTGAGAGTTGATTGCAATTGCCTTTCCTCTTGCTAAATACCTGAACCCTCTGGAGGCAGTCACACTAGGAGCTAAGACCCCAGGCACACTGGAAAGAATAAGCAGCCAGACTACCCACATCCTTAGGCTGTGACTTTGGCCTGGTACTTGCTAGCTATTAAGTTTGGTACGCAATGATTTACTCTTCAAGTGCCTGCAGTAGTGTCCTTTCCTAATTGCTGATCTCATTTTGCACCCTAGTGCCAAATGGTCCCCTGGAGACTACTGAGTAAAACAACAGGAAAAGTTCCAATAACCATCACAGATCCTTAATAAAATGCAGCTTTTAAAGTAGACGACCTTCCTGGAACCATCCCAAGAAGCCCAACACTCCTATTTTCTTTAGGCACTTCGTGTGCCTGTCAGTTACTGAAATTAGCTCCATTTAATAAATGATTCCCTCCGCTGGCTACTTGAGCAATAAAATGGTTTTAGGGACTCTTATGTGTGCCTTATTTAGATAATTACCCTAAAACAGGAAGGAAATATTTTGCCTAAGGACAGTGCTATGGGGAGAAATTTTTGACTAAAAATAGCAACATTTGAGAAAACTGTTTATGGTAGATCTAGAAAACTGCAAATAAATGAAGAGAACAGGCAACCCATTTGAATCTGAGATAAGAGTCTAAATGAGACTGTTGGATTTTATATAGTCCACAAATATGTGCTATGAAATCCTGATCAGAGAGATTTGCCAAAATAGCCTACATGGTTTGAGTTACATATGGGTGGCCAAATAAATCCTGAGAACATTACCTGGGCCTAATTGTCAGCCTCTCTGGGATTACCTTTGTCTTTTCATGACCTCTTACACTCGATCTTTATTTTGTTTTTTTATCTTCATTGAGTTTATATCATGGTACTATAAGATAATTTTCTATATTATGGTTCAAAAATAACTTTTTATGACTTAACATAGTACATTTTCTCACTGTATATTTTACATATTTTCTTTTTAAAAACGGTAATCTAACACAACAGATATGGTAAAATCCCAGTCACACATAGGAATGTTTCCTCAGATTTATTCTTTGTTTTTATCTTGAGCAACGTGAAGACTCTTGCTTTTTCTCTATGGCAACCTTTGAGATGTCTACAGAAGTGCTTCCTAAATGAACTTTAATATGTAGTAGATATCATTAGTCTGTGTATATCAGCCTCTATGCTTGGCTGGCTAGACTGACTCCCTGTTATTAAGAGGTCTGAGAGGTTCACCCCATTGGCAGACAAGATCTCCCAAACTCCTGACTCAGGTATTGCAGCTTTGGTTAACTGTCCGTTATTACTTTAGTTGTCATCTGTAAGTCAACTTGAAGCATTTAAAACTCAGAGGGCTGCATGCTGATATCACAATGCAGTCCTAGATCTGTTTAGCTTCCATGTGTAAGAGCATTAGGCTGTGTATGCATCTGACAGAGATGTTGAAGCTCATGAACATGTTAAGATTATCTAATGCTGCCTAACATTTGTTAAGTGTTTGCTCTTTTTAAATGGGCCATGTTGTTTAATTGCTAGAAATCTATGCAATAGATAGTTTTATTTTCATATGAGGATATTAAGTTTCCTTAAAAGGTAAAGTAAGCTTCCCAAGGTTACTTATTAGAAAACTTTCATAACCAAGTCCTACGAAGTCATTCTAGGTATCTTATCCTTTGTAGAATGTCACAGAGTTTGCTTTTTAGAATCACTGCTTAAACCACATGGCAGGCTGGTTATGATTTATTTTTCTCTTTTCATAACAATACACATGGTACAACAAGAATGCTTATTATGAAAATAACTTGAATATATACTCATGCACAAAATTTTTAAGAAGAATGAAAACTTAACCTTATAGGATTTATTTGATTATTTGATTTTTTTTAGAGTAGCAATCATTCAATAAATGAATTCAATAAATTTGGTGTCTGGACAATGGGTGAGATGATGGTTTGGCCCCTGGGGATATATGGTAGTCAAAGGAATACTATAGCTTTAAGTAGCATAGTTTTAGCAAACAGATTAGGGAAGGGGGTGGAGGATAACAAGGTGGGTGCACTGGTCAGGAAAGTGACTTCTGAGCTGAGAAGATAGTCAGGTAACACTGAAGGATGGAGGGTTCCAGAGAGAAGACAGAGGATCTTCCTGTGTGAAGACTCTGAGATGATATTGGTCTGTTTGGAGAGATGGAAAGACTTGCAAAGCTGAAGCACAGTGAACAAAGGAAGGGCAGAGAAGAACAGCATGATGTGGAGACTGAAGAAAGGACATGTGTGTTAAGGTATGCATACTGGACTGTAGCTACAAGAAAGGCAAAGAGGGTCATCTGTCTCAGATGGCCAGTAAAACAATAATACAGTAAAACAATTTCTGCAATAAATATTTTCTCCAGTAGACAGACATTTTTATCACAGTAGAGAAAAGAGGAAAACAACAGGGAATAAAGGCCTTATTTATAGATTGTATTAGTATATATGAAAAAACACAAGTCATTCCTGAAAAAAGGTTAAATATCACAAAACATGTACTAATCAAAGCAGAGATTTCCAAGTTCATAACTTCAAGTTCATAACTCTAGGTATTTCTATTTCTCTTTCTTTATTAAATAAACACCTATTTTACCAGGTGACTCCCTTAGATTAAAAAAAAAATTCCATGCTTTAAAAATCTGAAGAAGCCAGGTATGGTGGTGCACACCTGTAATCCCAGCTACTTGGTGAAGGATCACAAATTTGAAGGCAGCCTGGGCAACTTGGTAAGACCATGTCCCTAAGTCAGAAAAATAAAACACAAATCTTGAGAGATAATAGAAGAGAAATAAAAGCTTGTAATCCAACTCAAATCCATACATTTTCTCACAGGATGAGATGGTACTAAAATCAGATATTGGGGTGAAGGTGGGAGGTTGGATGACAATGCTTCTTTAAATGCACCCCTCTCTCCTTCAGTGTTACTTGACTATCTTCTCAGCTCAGATTTTGCCTTCTCAAGTCACCTTTCTTGATGAGTGGGCCCACTCCCTAGTCATTCTCCATTCCCTTCCTTAATCTGTTTGCTAAAACTATGCTACTTACAGCTACAGTGTGCCTTTGACTACCATGTATCCTCAGGGGCCAAACCATGATCTCACCCATTGTCCAGACTCCAAATTTACAGAATTCATTTATTGAATAATTATTAACCTTAAAAAGTCAAATGACCTAATTTAAGATGTATTTATGTTCTATAAAGTTAATGTATTTTTTTTTTCTTTCACTCGAAAATTTGGTGGACGATTATTTAAGATATAATCAGGATGACTAGGAGTTGTTTTGCTGTGGCTCAGCTTTTGAGCCACATCTTCAGTAAGATGATATCTAGGCATTTTGTGACTGGGGTGTCACCATGCTAGTCACTTCCAAATGGTTTTGTGCATTTTATTTAATTTTAAGCATATTTGTTATTCAGTTAGTTTATGGGTAAGAAATTAGAACAAAAATGTGTGAGGATCAATCCCATTTGGTAGAGTAGACATGGATCGCAGGTAACTCTGAACACACAGCTTTGATTTTTTGGTAAAATTTGTGAGTCCATAGCATTCTGTTGTGCTACTCTGTAACCTTGTAGTTCTCTTTCTCTGTGTTGAAGAGCTCATCTTCCTGTTGTCTAGGTTCCTGAAGCAGCTTCTTCTTGAATTGAATAAAATTGAATTGAGGTGTTGTTGTTTTTTTCCACATTGATGATATCAATTTTGATGTCATTGTGATGACAAATTTCTGGTGTGTTCTACCTGGAAGTACTCAGTTGAGGAAAAGAGATCCAGGCACAGTAGTAAGCTACTGCTTAGCTACTTCACGAAAACCACTGTATTGCCTCTGACACGCAGAGTGGATGACCAGGAAGGTCCCGGGGCCATGCTAGCTCCCAGTCTCCCCACATGCTGCTTTCCAACAGATTTTTTGCTGTGACTCAACTGCTTTTGAGGTACATTTTCAGTAAGACAATCTAGCATTCTTTTGACCTGGGTATTGCCATTCTAGTCACTATCAAACAATTTTCTGACAGTAGCAAGAATCTTTTCTTTTTTCAATTTTGGATTTAGTATCTGAGTACATGACCTTTCTGAGATATGGTGCTGATCAAGAGTATCTGCCAATTCCTCTGAGGAAGACAGGCTTTCAAATGCAGGGAGGTGTCCCTTTCTTGGCCTCACTTGCCTTGACATTCTTCTTTCTAACTTGGTCCCTGGCAATGGTCTCCTTGGCTTCATCAGTCTTTTCAGTATTTGCCTTTTCTTATCCACCATCTTGCAAGATGGGAAAGAACAAAGTCTTGTATTTTTAGAATAACTTGGAAGAAAATTATACATTTCTATCATGTCACATTTCATGTTGTATATTGAAAATGCATCCAATTTTGAGATCAAGAGAAAGTTCATTTCTACAGAGTTCTGTCTACCAAGGGATCAAGCAAAGTTTATGGTACTCTACCAATAAGAATTTACTAGGGCCAAGAGAAAGTGGAAAGTTTATGGAGGTGAGTCTTGGTCTGAAACTATCTGTGGGAAATATTGGGCAGAGGAGGCTGAATACCTAGCACTCTCAAGAATCATAAGAACTGATCTATGAGAATGGCTGAATTTCCTGGTGACTTGCCTGTGGCACTGAGCCTCAGTGTCACATGAGATAAACCTGGAGGGTCTGTTGGAAAAGAGCTAGGGAGAGGAAGAGTTACGTGGACATCTAGCCATCTTCCTATGAAAACCAATTAAATATTTAAAATGTTTAAAAATATCTGAAAATATACAAATACATTAATCACTTTGATATTTTACTATTAATTTTCATTCATAATTATAAAAGTATTTTGACATATGAATTCTGATCCTAGATAAGATGTATGAGAACAATAGAATCCCTAAAGGGCATGTGTATCTTATCATTGATATCTTATCCTTTGTAAAATGTCACATTTTGCAAAGCATTTTTGGAAGTCCATTACCTCATTTGATACTCATAAAGGCCCTATATTTAGATGTAATTGGTATTATTTCTATTTAATAGGGAACATTAAGGCACAGAAAGGTGAGTTAATTGTTCACCAATTAGACCCAAATCAATCAAATCAAAATCCTGTGTCCCTCCTTCCTCAAACTAGCCCAGTGGTTTTCAAAGTGTGGCCCTAGTCAAGAGTCTCAGCAACACCTGGGAACTTGGAAATGCAAATTGCAGGCTCCAGTCCAGACCTAAGAAATTAGAAGTTCTGGGAGTGGGCCCAGCACACCTAATTAGTCCTCCAGGCTATGCTGGTCCCTGCTAGTTTGAAACCACTATTCTAGTCCACAGTGACTCTGCAACCCACAAGAGTAGTGTAAGGAGAATTTCCTTTGGGAGAAAGGAACACATTCATTTCTCAAAATTTCCTTGATTACTTTATCAGTCATGCACATGTTGGTAGACAATTCATGGTCACACAGCTGTGGCCCTTTGGCTTACACTATTGGCACTATAATATTACTCAACAAATTGTTTGATTCTTTCTTCCTTTTTTGTTATTAGTTTGATTTATGAGATGAGTCAGAAACCATTTTCTTTTATAAAATCTTAATAGTCAGAGCCTATGGTCATCAAAGTTTAAGGCCAAGGAAAAACAATCTTTGTGCTAAAATCAAACTAATAATATTTTTGTTGTTTGTGTTTTAACTAATTTATGCTTTCTTAAGTTTTTTTTTCAACTAAAAGAACTCTATAAAGAAAATAAAATAGAGGGCTGAGGTTGGGACTCAGAGGTAGAGCACTCACCTAGCATGCATGAAGCACTGGGTTCAATCCTCAGCATCACATTTAAAAATATAAAGATATTGTGTCTACCTATAACTAAAAAGTAAATATAAAAAATATAAAATGGAAATCAGAACTATAGATTTATTATGGCCTCTGGATTTTTAAAAACATCTCAAGGAATAAAATACTGTATTTCATTGAATCTAAGATCCCATCAATTGGAGCACTAATTAATTGTGTCAGCATTATTTTATATACTGCTCGTGAGTTAGGAAAACATGGCCAATCAACGAAGTACCATCAAGCATAAGTGGCATCCAAATTTTTAGACATGTTAAAATATGAAGAAGTATATCTTAGAATTAATAAAATACATTCCACAATTTAATGTGCAGCTGCAGCTGCCATCATCCTCCAGGGCTAATTTTGCTTATGTATTTTCTTTCCATAAGCAATGTTTACCAGGTCTCTGTTATGACACAGAGTAATTTTGCTCTTCAAAGATAAGCAGCACAAGCCTAGCCTAAGTATTGTTTTATCAGTAACTAAATACTTCATATGGAAAATATTCTTCTACAATTTGGTTTCTGAGTTGTCATATGGTGTAAGAAAGCAGGTAATGGAGAGAGAAAATGGAGGAAAGATAATAGTAAAATATGGAGCACTCAGTCACTTGAATAGATCTTTTGGTTGTCACTTACAAATGAAATTATTCTAAAACCTAAGAAAGGTTATGTTTTATATGCTGACATTTTTCTTTCTTAATTAGCTGTTTCTCATTATGTTAGTAGTTAAATACATATAAGTGAACTATGTTGCATAAATTCATAAATGTTTTGCAGATCCACTCCCCACATTTTAGCATGAGCTATGTACTTGCTGGAGAATATAACTAATGACATACTGATGCATGGGAATTTTGAGCCAGAATCAGATTCTGACTGTCACATAGAATACTCCACAAAAAATAAGAAATACAGCCTCTCCAAACTGGTAATATGCTAGAAAAGCTCTGCTTGTATTTTGATTTGGAGAACTTAATTCAAATAAGAAAATCATTACCATGAAATTTTCTATATTTTCACAATTTAGGATAAACTTCTACAGTAATTAAAAACTCTACTCACTTATTTGGGATATTTTTAGTAACTCTGAACCCGGTGGAAAAGATATGAAGGTGAAGATCAAGAACAGGAGGTCAAACTGTGGTTCTGTTCATCTTCAAGCTCTGTAACTTGAGCAAGGTACTTAATTTTAAAAAAAAAATTAGAAATTTAATGACTATTAAAACCTCTTTAATAATTTCTGGGTAATACAGTAAAATAATAATAATAATAATAATACATTCTTAGTATTACCTTGTTTAATCATAAAACTGAAATTAGATAATAGAGAAAATACTGTGCAAAGTGCCTAACATAAAGTAAAACCTCAAATATGTCTATTAGTTTTTATTATTCTATCATCAATATCAACACTAATGGGGTGAAATTAATGTTTTCTGATCAACCAAGAAAATAGTTTTCAAGAGGTTGCGGTCATTCTGAGGGCCTAGGTCCAAATTATGACATTGGAATTGTCCTCTTGATTTGTTTTATTGGATAGTTTGTTATTAGCAAGTACTTAGCACACTATTGACTTTTGTATGTTAATACTGTATACTCCAACTTTACTATATTTATTTATTGGTTCTAATAGTTCTTATTGAATTCTTTGGCATTTTCTATATATGACATCATGTCATCTGCTAATAGAGACAATTTGACTTCTTTCTTTCTGATTTAGATACTTTTTATTTATTTTTCTTATCTTATTTCTCTGGTTATAACTTCCAGAAGAGTGGGCATCCTTGTCATGCTCCTAATCTTAGAGGAAAACCTTCCCACTTTCCACCATTGAGTATGGTATTAGATATATGTTTTTCATGGATGGTCTTAATTGCATTGAGGTACATTCCTTCTATACCTAGTTCCTTAGAAGTTTTAATCATGAACAGATGCTGAATTTTGTTGAATGCCTTTTCTGCCTATATTGAGGTGATCGTATGATTTTTTCCTTTATTCTGTTAAAATGGTATATTTATTACACTAACAATTCCCTATATTGAACTATCCTTGCATTCCATGAATAAATCTCACTTGATTACATAGTGAATGATCCTTTTAATGTGATATTGAATTAGGTTTGGTAGTGTTTTATTAAGGATTTTTTTTTCTGATTTAACTGTGTTTATCATTCTTAAGCATGTTTATTTTATGTAGCTCAATTGTTAAAAAATATGACTGGATAATTTATTCTATATCAGAATATTAAAAATGTTAAGCATAAAGCACACCTCCATATGCTAAAACAAGATACAGAGTGTTTAGGAAGCAATGACTGAGATATCCTCATTGTAAAATAATAAATCCTTTATTTTCTTTTAAAAGAACTAACATTTATCCCAATGGCCCCTGGAATTATACAAAGTAGGCTCACTTACAGGTATAGAAATATGAAATGAAGGCACTTCTGTAACTAAACTGACTTTTAATTGAATGGACAATATAATTATATTTACCTAGAATTCTGTGTTGCTTCCTGGGATTTCTGGCCATCCTCCAAGTTTTGTTCAATTAAGAACCTAAAGTATCTTCCAACAATATTTGTGGCATATATTCTGTATTCAAATACACTATATAAATGCCCAGACTTTTATTGAATTCTACAACTGTCAAAATGATATCGAAAATAAAATAAAAGTTATTAATTCATAATATTTAATCATTTATTCCTTGTGTAATAGGAATAATTGTCATCTCACTACTCTTTATCCCATTTCTTTCTGATTAAGAAACTAATTTGATTGCAAAGTTAGTGAGGGACAAAGTTGAAACTTGAACATAGATCTCTGACAACCAAATAAGCTCTTCTATTCTCTAATTCTTCATGCCTACTTCAAGTTTAATATTTTGAGGATTCAATAATATCCCACTAGCATGCTTTCCTGAGCAGGAATGAAATGAGTTTATCTCACCAATTAGAATGTAGCAGGTGTTAACAGCTGGACTAGACACTCTTATCTAAGGCCACTGTTATAAAGGGCAAATCATTACATCCCCATTTAATCCTTGTAGTCTTTTCCATAAAATTTCTATTAAAGGAACATATTGAACAAGTCATATGTTAGGAACAATTTACAGAAACATGAATGTGTGGTAATTAAAATAGTATAAGAGAGATGAATACGTGATCCAAGACAAACAAATAAAAAATAGAAGAGGAGGTAGAAAAGGAAGAAGAAAAGGAGGAGAAAGAGATGGGGGAGTAGCAATGATTAAAAAATAATAATAAAGAAATCCTAATTCATATAACATTAAACATAACAGGAGCATCTATATGTTTGCATTCTTCCTTTAAAATATGCTGTGTACCAGGCCTTGGGCTAATTTCCCAAAATACAGTGCAGATGTACAAAGAGGGTTTAATATGATGGTAGAATGCTTGGAATTATCAATGCTGCACGGCATTTCCCAGTTTTCAACCCAACCTAAAAGCACAGAAACAGACAAGGCTTCAGGCTGACTCTTCATGAAGAGTTATCTGTTAGGTGTCTTCTAGACACTCTTTTCTCCACACTCATTTGCTGTGGTTTGATACTGGCAGTCTATTATGAGAAGATAAAACATCAATTCCCTAGTTACAGATCAATAGTAAAAAATACAACTGCCAAAAAGACATATCACATTAGCTGAAATACATTTGCTTTAAAAAAGTATAATCATACAATAAATAAAATACAAAAGTAAATGTAATCAGGTTCTTTATAGATTTTAATAATGAGAAAATTAGAGATGTAGGACAGCCACTGGCAATTTAAAGTAGATATAGATTCACTGGTGAGAAAAAGAGAGAAAAAATAAGTCAATGTCACAACAATGCACTTTGTGTAAATGGACATAGCTCAGTCAATATTCAACTGCGTGGACAAATTATACATGTAGATAGAAGGCAGTTGAGTTGCAAACCTCATATATATATGCACAGAGGATGAAGCCTATACATCATTATTAATAGTTGGCATAGACCAACATAGCCTTATATTTTGATAAAACTTGTGTCTTGGCATTCATTTGTAGACTGAATTAGCACCTAACTTTTTATAAATTTGTGTTTAGGACAGGTTAATCAGAGAATTTCTGTATTTCCCCCAGGATAACTCATAGCAAATCCTGAATTCATTTAGCAAGTGTCTGTCCTCAAAGAATGTTCTCTCCCTATTTTTTTTACAGACCATTATAGGAATAGAAGAATAGGAGGATTACCAAAAGGAGTAATTCTCTGTCAAGGAGAAGACAGTAATTCAAGACTCTAGGATATGCTATTTGATTTTTTTTCCCTCCAATTAGTATTTCTCAAAAAAAAAACTACGTATTCTCTAAGAGAAATGATTTATATTTCAGACTATAAACTATTTACTAAAGGAACATATTTTATATAAAAGGAACCTATTTTTTATGAGACACTATCATACTACAAAGACTTTTGCATTATCCCAAAGACAGAAAAAGTTCTATCCACATGATAAAAGCAATTTGTACACAGGAATTGACTTCATATACCAAAGAAAGTAGAATGCATTCATGTATTAAATGGGAGAAAAAATATATCTTGTTATAAAATTAATTTGAACTACAGTGGTACAGTGTCCTTGGGTTCAATCTGCAATACTGGTGAGGGGGATAAAATATAAATAAAAATTGCTGGGTGTGGTGTTGTACTCCTGTAATCCCAGTGAGACCAAGGGAGGAGGATGGTAAATTCAAATTCAGCCCCAGCAATTTATCAAGACCATGCATGTCTCAAAATAAAAAAAAAAAAAAAAAGGAAGTGCTAGGAAGTGATTTTGGCCTAATTATATCGTCGAATTTTGTACTGTGTGCATGTATGTATATGTGACAATAAATCCCATCAGTATGTACAACTATAACATGCCAATAAAAATGTGAGAATAAATATTTTTTTAAAGAATGATTTTGAACTAATGAACCTAGTCTGTTCTTTTTTGTTTAAGTTGACAACACTAGAAAGCCAGTGGGGACTGCATTATGGTGAATCGATGTTATTGTTTGAACCTGGTACTGAGTTGTCATGGAATCTTGTTTTTTTTTTTTTTTTTTTTTTTTAATTTATTTTTTAGTTGTAGTTGGACACAGTACTTTTTACTTTATTTATTTATTTATTTATTTTTATGTGGTGCTGAGGATCAAACCCAGGGCCTCACACATGCTAGGTGAGTGCTCTACGGTTGAGCCACAACCCCAGCTTGGAATATCCTCACACTGTAACCTGAAGACAATTCTACCTGAACCAGCATATTTAAAATGATAAACTGATACCTTCAAGGTAAGTCTGATACTGGGCTTAGGGCAAGAAATAAAGCTACTTATTCCTTGAAGGTTGGAACTTAAGCCTGGTTCTTAAACACAAGAGAGGAAGGATGAAAAACACACTAGTCACAAATCCGTTGAATTTTAACTATGTCTATATTCAGGCTGGGACTTTTGACATAGACGTACCTTTCTGTTTTGTTTTTCTTTTTATTTATATTTTAGACTGCTAACTATATGTTTAAAGTAAAAAAAAAAGTTCTGTTGTTTTACTTGCCCTCTCTTTTTCTTTTGGAGATATTAAAAAATTATTTTAAAAGATTGATTCAAGGTGCTAAAAAAATAAGACTTAAGTATGTCTGATATAATAACCTCAAAATAACTCTCTAACATTATTCACTGTTCTACTAGGAACACAGATGAATGTGGCCAGAATCCAAAAAGTTTAGGAGAGGAATTTGCTTTTGTATCTTATACCTACTTTTTTTTATGTGAGGTTTTTTTTAGCTCATTTCTAACTTCATTTTGGGACTCCCTGCAAATGGAGGTGATTTCTGGCTTGGGACAACAAGAGGCAAGTTTTAACTGCCTGTCCTGAACTTTCAGACTAAAGTAAGAGCCTGGTGGTTAGGAAGCAAACAAAGAAAGCCAATGGTGAACCACTGGGGAATAACTGCAGAGCTGCCCATAAACCCGGGCTTCTACCCTGTTAGTGTGGCAGCCTCACTAGAAAATAGAGCTAGCAAACTAAAGCCTACAGGAGATGTTATATGCAGCTGCCCAGCAGTGAGGCTCTGTTGTTAGTGTCTATCACAGGCCCTGATAGTAGAGATAAGGGTCTTGGGCATGAATTTGTCCACTGTAGAGTGTGCATGCAAATTCTCTACTAACATGCAGTTGATAAAATGATTTTGTCTTTAATGGAAAAATCTAGTAAATGCATCAAGCAATTTCATCTAACTACAAATTCAGGAAAAGCATTTTGGTTTTAAACCCAGCTCTTTCTGATGATAAAAAAAAAAAAAAATAGTTTCCTTATCTATGAAACATGTGAATTGGTTTGGACTGCCTCTCCTAAAATCTCTTTGGAGTCTAAGATCCTCTCTCCTTGTTGCGTATCTATGCCTTATCAATAGGCAAATATTCAACAAATGGGCAATTGTTACATCATCTAAAACTTGCATCTGTTTGCTTTTCTTTTCAAACTTTTTATTTGTTTATTTATTTATTTATCTTTTAATGTGGTGCTAAGGATCACACCAAGTGCCTTACACATGCTAGGCAAGTGCTCTGCCACTGAGTCACAACCCTAGCCTATCTATTTGCTTTTCTTAAGAAACAGGCACCCAACAAAAAAGTGTATGGTTTCTGGAGTAGAAAAGATATTCAAGGGAAGAAATAGATATGAAGGGGTTAGAGGTGGGTGGAGAGGGTAAAGATTATATTCAGATTTACTCTGGGACAGAAAGCAATGAAGAGCTCTCCCCAAATGCATAACAATGCAAATGGATTGAAAAAAAAAGGTTTTATTGCATTCTTCTTGTTATTATTTGGCCTTTAAGTGTCTTCGAAGATTCCCATGTGGTAAATAAAGACTTAGTCCTCAGCTTGGTGCTATTGAGAAGTGGTGGAAACCTTATGAGCTGGGGACTAGTAGGAGATCCTTAGGTCAATGGAAGCATGTCCTTGAAAGAAACTGTAGCACTCTGTTTCTGTCTTCTCTCTTTTGCTAGCTGGCCATGAGGTGAGCAGTTTTGCTTTGTCACACACTCCTCATCATGATGTACTGCCTCAGCAAAGACCCAAAAGCAACAGGTTAACCAACCATGAACTGTAACCTCCAACACTGTCAGCCAAAATAAACCTTTCTTCTGTAAGTTGATTATCTCAGGTATTTTGTTACAGTAATGGAAAGCTGATTAACACGATACTGAAACTAAAAGTGGTAGAGTGGTAGAACTCATATTTCTTACATCCATAACCAAAAAAAAAAAAAAAATGCTACTACTACTTTCTATTCTACTTTTCAAGATGACATTTGAGATTTGAACTAGATTTGGCAAAAAAAAAAAAAAAAAAAAAAAAAATGAGCAAACAAAAAGATTAATCCCTTCCAGCTAGTTTTCAGAAATGGACATGTTACAACTTCCCCCTTGGCAGGGAAAAAGTTCTGAAAGATTACCATTCCTCTCCCCTGAGAGATATTTTTGGATCCAATGGCAAGGAGCACCTTTTATAGATTTCTTTCTTTGCTTTCCATGTGTTTTGTATTGTTTGGGTTTTTCTTAATTTGGGGTACTTTATTTATTTTTATTTTTTTAAATTTAAACTAAACTATTCACCAATTTTAACCCAAGTGAGTTTTATCTGCAATTCAAAACTGACATCTACTTGAGTTGAATTCCATGAACAACAACAAAAAAGGATCGTAAGGATAGATTTGACATAAGCAAACACCTCTTTATTCAATTTTAGCAAAATTATGCATTATTATGTTTTTTTGTCTTTATGGAGTTGCCTGTTTTAATATGTTTTCAATAGACAACAAGGCACCAAGAACTCTGGGTAAATAATAGATGTTAAAAATAGCTACTACCTAACAATGTTACTGGAATAATTAGAGTACAGAAAACTCTCTCACATGAGCAGCCAACTAAAAACAAAGGTTGGCATGATGCTGTTTCTTTGGTTCTTTTCAAATTAATACAGCACACTTGTTCCAAACTCATCTCTCCCACTTAAAACTATTTGGGTTGTTTTTGTTTTGTTTGATTTTCAGCTCTCCCTAAAATATACAATAGTGGTTCCTATTCTTTGTGTAATTTTACATTTTTTCTTTTATAGATACCCATCCTGCCAGCATACATTTATATGCATGAACTATACATATGCCTTACTTTCACACCCAGAGCAAGGAAATATCTTTCTTAAAGAAAGCCTCATTTCTAGCCAAATTCCATTGAATTGTGTTATTTAAATGTAATATAACACCAAAATTCATTTCTTGGTTTGGTGTCTGGTTACTACAGAACACAGACAAAAAGTTCAGCTTTGCAACACAAGAGAACACTAGTAGAGACTCTGAGAATTTTTCATAGACCACACAGAGCCTGTGAGCAAGGAGACTACACTTTTGCCTTTGAACCTGGAAGGGCATAACACTACTGAAAAATAGCTATCTCCACACCATGTACAAGGAAACAAAAACAATGACTTCCATTCTTCTTGCAGAAAAAAACCCAGTAGCTTTTCCAGCATATTTTAAACAGAAGCCCTATCACTTCTGTCTTTAAATGAAAAATGGGACTCCTGAAAGGTATAAAGGTTCTGACATGTCCCACCAAGTTCACTAAAGAAACCATTTATCTTTGTTTTCCTTAAAGGCAATAAACACCATTTGAATCATTTTGGTCCAGTAAATCACCAAAATTTACTGGACTTGTGTGAAACATATTGTCTTTCCAAAATCCTAAAAGATGTTATGATAGCATAGCATTTCATAAAGTCCTGAATGAGAGACTTACACTTTGCTGTCACCTTGTACCCCCCCAGAGGAGGGGTGTGGCCTTCTAATGCATCAAATCCAGCGGAAACCAGGACCATGTCTGGATCAAACTCTTTGGCCACAGGCATCAGGACAGTCCTGCACAGTAAAAAGGCAATAGTCACACATGGGAAATGTACATATTTTTAAAATTGTTTCAGTGAAAACAACTTGGCACAACTTTCAGAACTTCCCGGGAATAAAGAAAATGGGTAAAGAAAACACCGATGAATGGATCAAAAACACATCATTTCCTTAATACTGCATCACTATTATTTTTGCATTCCAATTCAGCCTTTTCTCTTTCATCTTTTTTCTCAGAATTGAATATACACACATAGACACACACCCGCATTCTGCAGGTACATTCTAAAACCCATCATATTACATGCACATCTGTAGCTGTTTTATCCTACTGCCTATTAAAAAAAAAAAAAAGCCTTCTTCTTCCAAGGGAGTGACTAATGTTTTACAGAGGAAAATCGAAGCAAAAATCTAGCTTGATCTAGTTAGTGGGAACTTGGTGTAAATTTGAACTATAAATTTCTTTTGGGAAAAAGTTTGCTTTCCTGACTTTTTTTTTTAAGAAATATTTTAAAATATTTGTCATGGTAGGGGGTGACTCTTACAAAGGAAAAACACAAAATTCCTTAATAGAATCCAGACTATAATGTTAAGTGAGTCCAAGGTCAGACGCACCAGGAATGTGGCAGCTCATCCATGACAGCAGCCCCTGCTGGCCCCACTCAGACACGTCAGCACTTACCTCTCCAACCTTCTCAGAGCCCCCAACCCTCTCTCATCAGTGTCAGTTTTGAGGGAGAATGATGAGTGGATGCCACAGGACTTGATGAATTTTTTTTAAAAAAAGTCACCCAGGCCTGAGACCAGCGTACCAACGTACAAATTCAAAGACTTTAATAAAATGGGAGCAAATGCACACTATCATGGTTTTAAAAGAAATATGCTCTCTACAGTGTGTTTCTGAAAAATATCTAAGACACACATTAAAATGGTTTTTCTTGAGCAGTGGAATAATTCTTATAATTTTTGTGTTTGTAAATTTCCCAGATTTTCTACAATGATCATATATTAATTTTACATTTAAAAATAAATTTCATGTCATAAGTGAGAAGTTGTTAAACTTAGAAAATAAAAAATATGTAAATAAACTTTATCTAGAGATGTAAATTAATTAAATATTTTAATAACTTTACCGTGACCTCGCAAATTTTATCCTTCAAGCTTATAAATGTACATATTAGATGATTACCATGGTATTCCTTCCAATAATTGGAAAACCACATAAAACTGAATAGCCCATCAGTGAAACTTGTAAAACCTTAATGTTATTTACTATGTACAATTAAATTCATTATTTTTTTTCAATAAAATTAAGAATTTCTACTATAGCTCTATTGTTTGAAGAGATATATTAGATCCTTTCCCTCGCCAATAACATCAGTTCTTATATTGTAAAAAGTGTCACATATAACTAATTCACTATTTGTCATATGAACAAAATAGCCATGTGTTGTTGAGATACTGGAGCAAGTTTTCTCAATGAAGCAAGAATGTTTTATCAAACTCTACTTAGTTTTATTAATCCTAGGTACTTTCTTGGAGAACAAATAATTTGGTTTTTGTCTTAAGCAAATAACACCTTTGTTGGATCATTCCTGCATTCACACACATAAGGGTTTTACAATTTCACACAGGTTTTCAAAATGTTCCATCTCACAGGACTAATCCTATACATCTGAAGTCACTCAAGAAAATGACAGAAATTTTTGAAAAAAAACCCACATTATCCTATAGACTCATTTCACCTAAAATAATACATGCCTACAATTGTAGTTTGTTGAATAGCAGTATGTTGAATGAATTAGTTGTGCATGATTAGAACAGAGCAGTGTGGTATTATACTCAAAACCATGCTGTTAATTATGTACTAACCTATATGGCAACAGATGTTCATAGATGGTGATGTTGGTAAGGTTTACTCGTTCATTTTAGCAAACACATATTAAGTACATATTATGTTTCAAACACTGTTTTGGCTTAAAGATGTGCTCAATTTTGAACTGAATCTTATTATATCTTCCTATTGCTGACCTTAAACTCTTTCTTGGCACCCCCCCCCCATAAACTGATATAATGAAGACACCACAGATCTCTTCATTTTTGCAATTATTTTACAAATGTACATGGATCTGTTTGCATTCTTCTATTTATGACAGTCTAGATTGACATTTATTCAAATAATCTAGGGTATTTATCTGTTAATGGTTTGAATATATTTTCCAAAACTCATGTTGAAATTTGGTGGCTATCGTACGAGTATTGGCAAGGGCTCTAAGAAATTAATTATTGGGAATTAATGAATTCATGCCAGCATTATGGGCCTGGACTCTGACTGTTCTGTTTTGTTTTTTCCCCTCTGTCTTTTCCCACTTGCCTTTCCACCATGTTAGGACAGCATGGAGGCCCTGGCCAGACACTAACTAGCACCAAAGTCTTGAACTTCCTAGCCTCCAGAAACATCAGTCAAATAATTTTCTGTTTAATATCAATGACCTAGTTTCAGACACTCTGTTACAGCAATACAAAGTGAACGAAGAGAATGTTGGAAGAACTAAAACACTTGTATTGGAGCATCAAGTGGGAAGAATAGAAAATTTTTCTTAGAACAAACCCTCGAATTCATTTATTTAACGTTTTCTCTGAAAGACTGCATTTTCTGGCTGAAGATGGCTAACAAAACATCTGTTTGCTACTTATCTTTCCCAATATCCTACTAAAAAGGAATATAAGGATACACTTATGAACTCATGGCTTTTACTATATATCAGTTAAATAGACATAGAAATAATTTTAAATGTATGCATATGTATGGGCTAGCATAGATTTTCTTATAACAATGACACCCCTGTAACAAGAAACATACATACTATTCCAGACTTTGTTTTCTAATTTTAATCTCCAATAAAAGTATCCAGGGATCCTTGACGTGGTTGATTCCTGGACTGCACCACAGAAAACACAAGGGGACTCTAAGGCATCTTGTCATGACATGGTTAAGGAAATGCTCAAAAAGGAAACTGGGGATGTCAACAGAACTTATGAACCAATGCAAAAGAGCTCTCAATGGCCAAGGCTAGAAAAATTTTAAGAAAAAGTTTAAAAATTATACTATGGATCATATTCATAAAATCAAGTAAGTATTCATGTGTCCATAATATGATAAATAAATTATGGCCTGAAAAGAGACAGAAACAATAAGAAAATAACTCATCCTTACAGAAAAATAATATCAACAAACAACTCTGGAATAATGGGGAAAATAGAAACATCACTATTTGAACAAGACAGAAATATTTGATGGAGGCAACACTTATGGATGGATATTAAAATTACTAGGCAAAAGTTTGAGGAGAAACATTGCATTTCTATACTACCAAAATATCTATCCAAAGATATTGCACTGGAAAAAAAATTAGATACTTTACACTAAAGAAGACTTGCAGGCATTACCTTAATTAAGTGAGCAAGGTTAACATTTCCAGAAATACGGCCCTTTGGGTCCATACTCCATGGTAAGATGTATGAAGAAAGGCAGATTGGTTCTGTGGTATTCCTGTTACAAATATGTAACCTCAAGTCTAATGATGGTGAAACATCAGAAAAAACTTAACAAGGTCATTTAACAAAATACTAATGGTATTCTTCAAGAGTCATGGCTACAAAACAAAAACAAAAAGCAAAAAAAAAAAAAAAACAAAACTAAGGAATATTTAGATTATTACTAAATGTTGGAAGACCAAGGAAGTCTGACATCTAAGCTTTATGTGAGGATTGAATTTGTTTCAAACCTCAGAAAGACATTAGTGGAAAATTTACACTCCCACATATAATTTGTAGTTTTAACTAACAACATTATACAAATATCAGTTTCTTAATTTTGATCAACTTATGATTTCTATAAGTTATTAAGACAAAGAAAACACTACCATTTTGACAACTTTCCTATAATTCCAATATTATTTACTAATAAAATGTTGACAAACATCAGATTCCTGAAAATATTTAAGAATAAAAGAGAACGAGGGAGATGTCAACAAACAGATTTTTAACAAATATCCAGAAGAGGAAGTTGACGGGAGCATATGAAAAAACAATGAAAAAAGAAGAAAAGAAAGCTACTGTCCTGCACATGACATGCTATCAGGGCCCACAGAATAGGTGAGATACACTCTACCTAGTGGAGCCCCACTGAGGGAACAGGCCTGTGAAGGGAAAGAGAGACAGGGCTGAAAACAAATTAAAGAAATGACAGACAGTTAGCAATACCAAGCTGGGTGCCATGGCCCAAGCCTATAATCCCAGTGACTCTGGAGGCTGAGGCAGGAGGATTGAGAGTTCAAAGCCATCCTCAGCAACTTAGCTAGGCACTAAGCAAATCTGTGAAACCCTGTCTCTAAATAAAATACAAAACAGGGCTGGGGATGTGACTCAGTGGTCAGGTGTCTCTGAGTTCAATCCCTGGTATCCCCCCACTACCTCCTTGATTACCTTTTTCTATGCCAGCAACCAGGGAGGACATTCAGATTCTCTTTCTTGAGGAAAAGGACATGGTAATCAAAGCTAAGCTTCTGCTGTAGTTATCAGTGCCCCAAATATGGTCCTTCTTATTTGGTCATTTAAGGGAATTCAGAGGCCATTAAATACTTTTTACAGTGCTAATCCTAACTTGGGATTTAGCAGAGGCAAAGGGACTTCAGCTCTAATACACTGTAAATCCACTGGATCGTTTATTGATCCCTGGGAAAGAAGACACCAGCTACTAATTCCTTAAACACCAATGGAAAACCAGGGATTTCTCGACAAAGAAGGAGATCCAGTGGTATGGGAGGGCGGATTAAAATGAACATATAAATGACTAGATGAGACAGAGATAAGTAAAGAAATAGAAATACTATTCTCAGAGAAACACAAGAAAATCTTTCAGTTTCAAAACAAAGACATGCTGAGCAATCAAAGAACTGTGGAAATAAAGACAAATGACAATCACATCTATTAATAAAATAATAGACGTTCTGCAAAGTAAAATTCTCAGAAGTTCCAAGAATATACTTCTACAAAGAAAGGAAGTAAATCAAAGAAATGGTAACACCTCAAGAGGAAGCAAATATGTCAACTATACAGTAGGTGAGAAAATATGAGACAAATGATCATTGCAGAAGCCTTGTATTTGAATAATAGAAGTCCCTGAGAAAGTCAAGAAAAGAGAGGAGAGAAAACTATCAACTCACAATAATTGTTGATAATTTTTAGGGACTGAAAATTACTCAAGTCTATGATTTAATAAATCTAACAAATTTGAAGCTGTTTTAAAAATGCAGCCTTTGACATAGGCTCATGATCTTCAGACAACCCAAGGATCTTGAAGAAAGAAAAAGGATATCCTCCAAAGAAACAAGAAGATAGCAACAGACGTGTCTTATGAGGAGCAGTCAATGTGTTTTCATTCTGAAGGAAAATCATTTTTAAACTTTATTTCTACTCCCAGCCATTACAGGCTAGTATTTCAGTATGTCCTTAAATAAAAAATACTTTGACAGGGAAGGACTTCCAAATCACCTTTTCTAAAAAACTCAAGAATGTACTTTTACAAGGAAAGAAAGTAAATCAAAGAAGCAGGCATTGAACAAAATAGTTGCTATGCCATAGAAAAATAAAGAAGGCTCACTCTTGGTTTTCATGTCCATGTCTTTGCTAGAAAACAAGTGATTGAAGCAATACTAGTAGCATCCATGGTTTTTGTTTGGTTTTGTGTTTTTGTAGTCACTGACCTCTGTTGATTCCGGCACAGTCTCCTTGAAGAACAACCTTCCTCTTTCTTCCTTGCATCCCTCCGTCCCAAGTGAGAGACATTGAACTTATAAAAATAAAGGTAAAGGCTACTACGAAGGAAGACATAGATCATATGACTGGAGACTGAACACACTCAGGAAAAAAGAATCCCATTTGCGATATCTTTACAGTCGATTTGGAATCATTGATTCAGATTCTGAACCTCCTCGGTTGGAATCAGATTCCTGGAACGACTTCATCTCTAGCCACTGGCCAAACCATTGGCCACACTGACACTGAGTCCCGTGCAGGCCTGTCCTTCAGCTGAACCGCACTAGTCAATTCCCATGACTCACTCCGGCAAGTGCTGAGTGAAAGAGTGAGATGCTACCCACTCATCTCCTGCTCCGTAACAAGACAGGAGCATCATAGAAGAGCGGCTCTGGCTTCCTGCCTGAAGCTCAAATTGTAAGGCATTCAAAACACCTCAGTCTACAGACTTACCCCAGACTATGTCTGTATTCATTCAGTGGCCGCTTACTGAACCCCTCTATGGAAAGTGCTGAGATGGAGCCGGGATACAAGGATACAAATAAATTATAACTGTGCCCTCAAGGAGACTGTGAATTTGAAGGAAAGCTTATCTTTGAGTTTGGTGTCGGAAAAGCTCAATACACACAATGTACCAAGAAACAGGAGAGTGGGCATCCAGCAGGGATGAAACCATACGAGGAAAGCTCACCAGTGGGGACATGAAAGCTGAGAGATGTGAGTGTAGGAGGTTGCCAGGAACAAAAGTAGAGACGATGATTCAGCAGATGGAGGGCAAGGGCGAAGGCATGGATATCTGAAAGGGTGTGGATGAGTAGTTTGCTGTGCATGGGCATATGGTGTAAATGAGGTGCAATGGAAGAGGAGGCTACAGGACCAGGTGATCCAAAGCCACACGCCTGAAACGGAACCAGAGGAGCCTGCTGTTGAGCCAGCTGGGGACGAAGGACTGTGGGCAGTGGTGAGTGTTCTGAGAACTGGAAAGTTGACAACTGCATAGTGCTTCAAAAAGTTACAAAGTTCAACACATTCACATTTTTTTTTTGTCTCAGTAAATCTTTACCAATTACCTATGTTGTGCCAGGCACTGTCATAGGACAGGGTTCACAGCACAAAATGTCCTGATTGGTCTCTTGCCTTGATACAGTTTACTTTTTAATAGGGGAGAAAGTATATAAACAAGCAAGCATGTAGTAAAAACTAAGGAGAAAAGTAAGTCATGAGAATATATGAAAAACTGCTCAACATCTCTAGCAATTAGAGAAGTGCGAATCAAAACTACACCAAGATTTCATCTCACTCCAATCAGAATGGCAATTATCAAGAATATAAGCAACAATAAGGGTTGGTGAGGATGTGGGGAGAAAGGCACACTTTTATATTGCTGGTGGGACTGCAAATTGGTGCAACCACTCTGGAAAGCAGTACGGAGATTGCTCAGAAAATTTGGAATGGAACCACCATTTGATCCAATTATCCCACTCCTCAGTCTATACCCAAAGGATTTAAAATCAGCATACTACAGTGACACAGCCACATCAATGTTTATAGCAGCACAATTCACAATAGCTAGACTATGGAACCAACCTAGTTGCCCAACAGATAAATGGATAAAGAAAATGTAACACACACACACACACACACACACACACACACACAGTGGAATATTACTCAGCCTAAAAGAAGAATGAAATTGTGGCATTTGCCAGTAAATGGATGGAACTGGAGAATATCATGCTAGGTAAATAAGCCAATCCCAAAGAACCCAAGGCTTAATGTTTTCTCTGATATGCAAGTGCTAATTCACAATGGTGGGGGATACTAGGGAAGACTAGAGGTACTTTGGATTAGACAGTGGAGAGTGAAGGGAGGGGAAGGGGTAGAGGGGTAAGAAGGATAGTAGAATGAATTGGACATTATTACTCTATGGACATTGTAGAGTAATAATTGGACATTATTACATATACGTGTGATGGGTCAAATGCAGTCTACTGTCACGTATAACTAATTAGAACAAATAAGAAAATATTAAGAAAAAAAGTAAGTTATACACAAAGTCACAGGTTGGCACAAGTTTAGATATGTGTACACAGAGAAGGTCAGTGGAGGTGTTAACTACAGAGCTGAGAGTGGTACTGTATGACACAGAAGGCAGGTCACTGCAATTATGAGCAAAGAGCAGTGGCCAGAGAGGAGAGCTCCACCAAACACCCTGACTCTGGAGGGTCTTCCAGGTATTCAGAGCATCACAAGGATTTCACTGCAAGTGACACCAAGTGCATGACAGGAAAAATGGTTGAAAAGAGGTCAGAAATGTGGCAATAAAGCTAGTTCCTGTAGGGCTCTGGAGGCCACCATAGGACCTTGGGTTTCATTCTGAATAAGAAGGAGAGCCTGGAAGTTTTGAGTAGGGAGTGCCCTGATCTGATTTATGCCACCTCTGAGACAGCAGACTTGTCCCTCTGTGTCATTTATCATGGCATATATATAATGGTGCATATGTGAATTATAGGTGAAAATCCAAAGTCTGCATTTTTTATAGTCTAGTTGTAGGTCATGGCTTAAAAGCATCAGATTATAAAATCAGACATTTTTAAATGGTGTAAGTACTTCTGTTGATGTTTTAAAAAGATTTTTCTTTAAAATGTGTACATTATATTATGCACATTTCCCCGTCCATTCATACATGTCGGTGCATGAAGGACAAAGGAAAAGTGCTTGCAAGGAAAACTCTTCCTGACCGTCTGCACCTGGACAAGTGGCCAAGGCAGCACATCAAAGAACATCAGCTGAACAGATTCCAGGCAGCTGCTAGGGCTGCCGGGGCTTCAGGACATCTGCCAGCACCTCACTGACCACTGGACGGCAGTGGGAAAAGCACTAAATGAAAGGATATTATCATGGGCATCTCTGGAAGAGGGTCAGGTCTGGGAGCTGTGAGGACATCAGGCACAGCTGGTGCTCATCTCAGCGCTAACCTGAGTAGGTCCTGTTCTACTTCCTTAGCTCAACTTTACATCTCCTCACACCCCAACACACACACACACACACACACACACACACACAATTTCATTGCTACTTCTCGCTTTTACCACCCTTCCTTTTCTTATTGCCTCAATTCCCCATCTTTGGCAGCTTCCTCCACTTCCCCCCACACCATAGCCAAACTATCAAATACTACTGTCTACACTTTTAAAACATGTCCAGGAACGTAACACAGCCCAAGTCCTCATCCCATCCCATCACCTGTGTTAGCATTCTCACTTCCTGATGAAGACTGCGGCCAAGACAGAGGCTCCCTTACTGCCTGTTTTCCCTCTTTATCCCCCTCCCCCTGCTCACAACATCTCTACATGACAGCCATCAGGTCCACAGCGTTTAATCAGACCTGCATTATGTCTCTCAGCATAAAGCAAAGCCTTTTATTTTATTTTATTTTTATTATGGCCTACAAGTCTCTGTCTCTTGCCACTCTCTGCCAGGATTCTATTTACATACATGCCTGATGCACTCTGGGAAAAGGATTTTTTTTTTTTTTTTTAAATGGAGGGGAACCAGGGATTGAACTCAGGGGCACTCAACCACTGAGCCACATCCCCGGCTCTATTTTGTATTCTGTTTAGAGACACGGTCTCACTGAGTTGCTTAGCATCTAGCTTTTGCTGAGGCTGAATTTAAACTCGTGATCCTCCTGCTTCAGCCTCCGGAGCCAATGGGATTACAGGCATTCCCCACCATGACCAGTTGCAAAAAGGGATTTTTTAACAACAACAACAAAATACATTTTTGTAGTAACATGTGCCTCACATCAAATGTACCATTTAACTATTTTTGCTATACAGTTCAGTGGCATAAGGTACATTCATTGTTATGCAACCCATCCTTCAACTCCAGAAGGGTTTTCAACTTCTCAAACTGAAACTCTGTGTACATTAAACAATTATTCAAAAACTCACATTTCTCCCCTCCCTTAAGGCCCTGGAAACCACCATTCCACCTTGTTTTCTGTCACTGCAGACTTTTTTAAGGGTGATAAATTATTGATTAATTTCAATCATCTTGAAGTTTTTCTTTTTTTCCCCACCCTTCCTTCCCTTCTCTTCTCTCCTTCTTCCCTCCTCCTCCCTTCCCTCTTCCGTCTCTTTCTTTCTGTTATTGTAAGAACACTTAACATGAGGTCCACCTTCTTAACAGAACTTTGGGTGTACAATATGGTATCGTTATTTACAATGCTGCCCAGCAGATCTCTAGAACATATTCATGTTGCATAACTGAAATTTTACACCCTTCAAATGATTTCCATTCCCCCCTCTCCTCGGCCCCTGGTAATTACTATTGGACTCTCTGCTTCTATGAAGTGGACTATTTTAGATATCTCATATAAGTGGAAATAATGCAGTATTTGGCCTTTTGTGACTAGTTGATCGCACCTAGTATAGTGTCCTCAAGGTTCATCCACGTTGTCACATATGGCGAATTTTCTTTGTTAAGGCTAAATCATATTCCACTGCATGTAAACACTACATTCTCTTTATCCAACTGTTGACAGGCTGTTGGATATGGACAACTGGAAACTTGTACACGGTTGCTGGGAATGTAAAAAGGTGGAAAACAGTGTGAAATGTCCTCAAAAAAATTAAAAAAATATATATATACCACGAAGGTCATGTGATTTAGCCATCCCACTGTTGAAGATTTATTCAAAAGATTTGTAACTGGGATCTCTAATAAATACTTGGTCTCCTCTGTGCATGGCAGCATTGTTCACAGTAGTGGTAGGGAGTTTACCCTGACTCTTCTTTCTCCCTAGAAGGCTTCTTCCTAGGTGACTCTCTCACTTCTTTCAAATCCTTATTTATCTATTATTCTTCTCAAGACTTTTCTCCTATACCTACCACTACCTCCAAGACTCTCTTTGGCCTTTCCCCTGTAACACCTTCCAAAAGGACACACAAAATTTACTCTGTTCACTGTTTTTCTGATTTTCCCACTACATGCAAGTTCCCCTTTGTTTCCAGATGCATTCCAGGAGCCCAGAAGGAGGCCCAGTTCACGTCATGGTAGATACGGAAAAAAATAGTTGTTTTCTGGGCTTCTCACTCTTCCTCAGACTCTGCACTTTTCACAGATATATTTAAAATGCCTCTTTTAGTGAAAGGCTGCTCACATTTCTCTTGTTGCCTCATTGTATATAAGCTTTTTCTTTGTGTGTCTTAGTTTCCTCAACTATACCTGGGGCTGGGGAGTTGCCTAACTGATGTTCAGAGTCAGATGCAGCTGTTACATACTGTGACTGATTTACGTCCCAGAGCTCGTATGTCAAAGGAGCGTATTTTCTCATTTTGTTTTTCTTGCATTTGATAAGAAGAACCATTGCTTGAAGCTCGGCATTCTTTCTGATCAAAATCTTTGTTACATCCCTCTCCTGACTCTACACGCTCAGGTACAGAGCAAACCACTTTTACTCTAAGAACAAAGTTTACATACACTATGATCCTGGAGAAGAACTATCACTCCTTCAGAGCTTGGAGTCCTAATCATGACATTTAGTGAGTTTTTTTTTTTTTTTTCATTATACTAACATGCCAATGTTAATTATAGTACTTTATGTTTTTGAAGAAATTGAACCTTGATAAGAATAACGAACCTATGTACAAAAACCACATATGTATTGTAATAAAACCATACATTCTAACTAGGAATATGCATGTGTGAGTTTTCATATATATCAATATGATATAGTCTAGAAGTTCATTCTTTTTCTGAGTTTACAATATGATATTTAGTAAGTTTATATTGTTTTAGTATGTTAAAATGCCAACGCTAATTTTATAATGATGCTTTTTATAAAGAACATATATTTGAAGTGATTAAGGAACTTTCCTTACCTAAGGAATATCAGGTAGCATCAACATTTTTACTAATTCAGAAATACTGCCCAATACTGCCCTGAATTGAGAGCTGGGAGATACTTTTTCAACCGTTTCTCTTCTAGGTTTTGTGATATTGCCAGGGAGTACAGTATTATTTTCTTTATAGTAACATATTTGGTGCTCCTCTTAATGCAAAATGATGCTGCCTCTGAAGGTAAAATTCTACATTTAAGCATAGTAAGCAGCATGAAATTTTGAGGTTGGTGTCTATCAAAATAGATAAAGAGATTCTTGTCGGATTAGCATCTAAAAACTAAGTGATATAATAAAATGCTCAGATTCCACTGAAGTCTGGTCTAGAAAAATCAAAACACCAGAATTAGATATGCAAAAAAAATAGTTGTGAGGCATGCTTAGAGTTTCTAGAAGTGATTTAGAGTTAATATTAAAATGTTGTTGAAATAAAAATTATTTTGCTGAGAAATATAGAAAGCAATAAATTTATAAACATCTGCACTTATAAATATATTCATGTATTCTCCATCCCAGTCATTATTGTATAAACGTATATAAATGCCATGTATTTTAATATTCCAAAAATGTGGCAAATATTTTGTAACAGCAGTTCTTAAGAAATGTTTTGTTATAATTCCAAACATAGGCCCAGTAACTCACAGCTGGTTTCATGTGTATATGTTTAAAAGCATTACTGAGAAAAATCTGCATATTTGTAAAGGTAAGGGCTAAAAGGGAATAAGATCTATCATTTGTTCTGCTGCTATCCAGTTATAGAAGGCTGAGTCATAAATGGCCAATGCTGAGCCACACTGAAGGGTGGGAGAGAAAAGGGTCTCCTCAGTATCAAAATCACCAGCAACTACCAGAGTAGATGTGATTTTTCCTCATGGTGCCCACAGTGGGTGCCCCTAGAGATGTTAGCTGAACATCTCTGTAGGCAGCTGCATGTCTCTCCTGTCTATCTTTATTACCCCTCCTTCCTTCCTTCTTTTCATCCTTTTATTTTTTTCCGTCTCTTAAATCTGTTTAAATCCAATTTATTCTTAAAGGACTTGAAAAGAATCTAAGATGGAGGGTGAGGAATTCACACGAATGAGAACACAAAACTTTCAGCTTTGTTTCCTTAAGATCAACTGGATAACCAAGGAAGAAAGTACATTCAAAGAACGTAATCCACATGTTATGGGCAAGAGAGGCAGAACAGGCTCCAGCAACATGCTTCTTTCCAATTCTTTGTTTATTTTCATTTCTATAGCAACCTGGTGGTTGTAAAACATTGCCATAATGAATAGAAAAGAGAACACAAATGACAGAAAAGTTATTATGACTGAAATTGCAGAGAATCGTTCAGAGAATGCGATTCTGATTTTCTTTTTTTAAATGGGCTGGTGGCAGGAAAAATGTCAGCCTGAGCTAATAGTGAGTTGTCCTTCCAGAGGGACAATAAGATGTTTGCGACACGTGAACTCTGGAAACTTAATTATGTGCCCATTTCTTGTTATTACTTTCTTTATCCAAAAAAATCCCTGAAGAGATTTTACTACCATCAAATCAGTCATAAGGATTTTTCTGCTTTCGGTGGGGTGCAACGCGGAGCTTAGTACACATATTGCATTTCCCATCACCCTAGGAGCAGCACAAAATATTCTTTTTGTAGAGTTTCAAATGGGCCTCTCTTTGGTCTTTGCACAAGTGATTGCATTCCATAAAACATTATTACACAAAGCCAGAGAACCCTGGCTAAAAATTAAATTCAGTATTCCAATAAAATCATACATACACACTCACACACAAATGCTGGTCTTTATATTCTCCAAAGAAGAGAAGAGGGAGCTTTGGAGACATAAAAAGAAAGAAAAAGAAAGGTCAGACTTTGCTGTAAGTCAATGTTCTGTGGTTTATAGAATTCACAAAACAAATTACAGCATGACATCCTTTTCAAGGAACTGTTTGTGTCTTCGGAAAAAGTGTGTATTATTTTTGGTGAACTCTACCTTTTGATGTGGCCTTTCTGAGGGAGACAGCATCATCAAGATTTTTTTTTTAATTGAATAACAATGTGAGATGAACAAAACAAAAGGCAAGCTCATTTAGTAACTTAAATCCTTCTCCTTCCCTGAGGCCTAGCCAGAAAAAGACCAAGAAAAAAAAGAAGAAATGGAGGCCTGAATGGAGTTCTGAAGCTTAAAGACAGGCTACCTCTCAACCAGGAGAGCAGGCCAAGGTCCTTTAATCTATATCTAAGATGACAGGTGAACAGGATTCATCCAAAAGCTAAGGAAATAGTTCATTTATGTTGGGGGAAAGTTAACTCTTCCCTTTAGCAACAATAATAAAATTATCAACCATTTTAACAGTATATTCTGTGCCAGGCAGGGAATTACGCAATCTATATGCTCTTAATGTTGTAATGCCCACGACAGAACTGAAAATACATATTTTGATCTCTGCTTTTATAGATAATGAAACTGACACTCTATGTATTACAAGATTTTGCTAAGTTGATTAAGCAAATGACTGGCTGAATTGGAATTGCTCTGAGGATCCAGACCTTTCTGAATCCAAAGACCATGTGCTGATATCAACTATCCACTTGATAGTTTCACTACTTTTTAACTACATTATTGCATGAAAAATTAACTTTTCTAAATGATATGATTCTATGAGGCTGTTAAGGAATCTCATGTGCATCTAATTTTTTTTTAATCACTTCAATGTTTCTATGAATTAGAACTGCTGTCAATATTTAGGCAACAGCAACATATTATTGGCACAAATCTAACCCCCATATACATTCCACTCACAAACATGGACTTCCAATAAGGGAATAATAAAGTCATTCATATTCATGATTTTATTAGCTATGAGAATATACACCATAATTTGACTATGGCTTGTCAGTTGAATTAACATTAAAACAATATCTAAGTACACACAAATATTCCAGATAGGAAGTGAAAAAAATAAGCTAATTATTCATTTTTCCAAATATCCAGATGCCTGACTGCAAATACACAAATAGCTATTTGTTATCTGATCATTTTCACGTTTTAAAAATTGGATGTTATGGTGGCACATGGGTACTGCGGAAGTGATACAGTGATATGCTATATGAGCTGCTGAACAATTGGCAGACCCCAAGGTTCCAACGGGTGAAAAGCTTGACAGTTAATCTTCCATGAAAGCATATTTGTCTTAGAACCAAATAATGCTTTACAGTCATCAGTTTAGCAATGTGACACCCTCACATTAATAGATCTCAATTGTTACTATTATAAATCTTTCCAAATAGCAGATATTGCATAAATATATCCAAATTGGTTTCTATATGCCACATTCCCATTTGAGAACAAAGTAGCTGAAGCTGAATATGACAACTTTGTCTTACTCATGGATTTTTTTTCCATTTGTTCATTCAGAATGTATGTCCCAAACATTCATTGAGCATCTGCACTGAATCACAAGGCCAACGTGCCAAATGCTGATTTCATACTCTGAGGACAGGTCCCTACATTTAAGAAGCTCACGTGGCACATGTAAATAGATCTGCAAACAAATTTTCCACAATGAAAAGTAATATGTTCTCTAATACAGATATAGACTTTTTTCTTCCAGTTCAAAATGATAACTACTCTAAAAAAGCATTACTGTGCATATAGATGAACAAAAGGCAGTTATTAATTATTCCTATGGAATAGAGAAACACTATGAAATGCTATTCGAATTGGCTGCTTAAATAGTGTCTTAGTGGGTTTCAAAATTCTCAAACTACAATGAACTGCAAAAATTCTCAAACTACAATGAACTGTGATACATGTATACACACCACACACACACACACACACACAAACACACACACACACACGACTAAAGCATGTTTTGTGAAACAATACTTGCACTCCTGTAAATTTTATTATATCCCATTCCATTACATTACAAATGTCAATTTTGGTTGACACAGTAAATCAATTTTAAAGCCTTTTAGTGAGTTGCAACTCATAGTTAAAATACTATGTTCTTTTTTATGATATTCATTTGTATATATTAATTGTATAAAATAATGGGAACCTTTGTGACAATTTCATACATGTATACTTGTGTACTTGGATCATATCCATCTTCTCTACTTCTCTCTTCCCTCCCTCCCCAGGGTCCCTGTTCTTTTCTCCAATAGTCCATCTTCTATTTTTTCTTAGACTTCACATATACAAGAAAATATGTGATGATAGTTGTCTTTCTGAGTTTGCTTTATTTCCCTTTGTTCTCCAGTTCCATCCAGTTTCCCTCAAATGATATGAGTTTATTCTTCTTTATGGCTGAGTCATAGTCTTATGTATAGATGCTACATTTTCTTTACCCCATTCATACACTGTTGGGCACATGGCCTGATTCCATAACTTTTCTGCAATAAATGTGGTGATGCAGGTGTCTCTACAGTATGGTAACTGATGTTTTCTAGTATATACCAAGGAGTATAGCTGGATTGTATGGAAGTTCTACAAAATTTACTACATTTTTTTTTAAAGGAGCAATTTCTCACTGAAAGAAAATAGTTCTTTACAAAGGGAATAACATGTTCCAGTCAAGAGAATTCTGTGAATCCTTAACAGAGAAAATGGCAGAAATTTCAATGGAGCTGAATCATAACATGCATATGAGTGAAGAGTTGGAAACTAGATCAGAGAAATTAAGGGGAGAAAGGAAACCATAAGGCTAAGAGATGGGAGAAAAAATGTAGGATCAGATTTCAAAAACTTAGACACTTATTTCCTTCAAAGGAGTATTTTAGTGTGACAGCAATGGTCCTGCAGAAACCATGAAGGTGGGATACGGAGCCTCACCCTTGCCTTAGGAAAAGTCTTGATGTAGAGAAAAGACAGGAATGCACCATAACACGCGACAGGAAAAAGTCATGAAGACCTCAGCTAAGGGAGTTGCCTTGGGCATGGATAGTGGTGGGCAGTTTCAAACGTTATTCCTAAGAAAGGATTCAAGTTAGCTAGCCAGCATTATAGCACACAACCTTAGCAGAGTAGGAACAGAAAGGATGAAGATGAAAACAGTATAATTGAAATGTTTCTGTCTCCCAAACTTAAACTATTCATAGAGATTCATGTATTCAACTGAATATTTTTAGCAAATCAAATAGTTTTTTAAAATTATCATTACAAATAAACATTAATGGTTTTCTATCGATGGTCATGAAATACTTGAAAAAATATCCATCTTATTAGCAATCAGAAAAGGGTAAATTAAGCAGAGAATATGCCATCTTTACATCAATTGCCAAAAGACTTTTTAGAAATTGTTTTAATTTAACCTAAAAAATAGAATGGTTTATATTAATAATTTGACTTAAATTATATTTTAAAAAATAATTAATGATACAAGGAAATTCTAGTGTCAATTTTAAAATAAAGGAGTTAAAATAGATGTGAAAGATACAACATGAAAACCATTGAAGATTATTTCAAGATTGGTGGATTATAGGTAATATATTTTATTTTATTCTTTACTATTTTATGTCATGTTTTCTATAACAGAAAACACTGATTTTGTAATTATATAAAACTTGTCAGTATAGTTGTAGATAATAATTACAATCACTTATACATTAATTAATACGTATAGAGGTTTTAAAAATTTTGTTTTCTTTTTCATTGAACAGAGATCAGATTACATGAGAGGAAATGGTATTTTAAAAGTGTAAATGTCTATTAAAATATACATTTTTTTCCTACTAATACTTTTTTGACATTTATTTATTTTAAAAATTGTTACTTGTTATTTTTAGTTACACATGAAAGTAGAATGTATCTTGACATATTATACATACATGGAGTAAAAATTCCCATTCTTGTGGTTGTATGTGATCTGCAGTTACACTGAACTATGTTCATACATGAACATAGGAAAGTTATTTTCTAGCAAAGACAATGAATTAATAAAGTTAAAATGGCTTCTGGAGAACAAAAAGTTATCTAATTAGCATTTGTAGCTGAATCCAGAGTCAAAATACGAACAATCTTACAGGGATCTCAATTTAATTTTCCCAAGTGGAAAATAAATTAAGGCTTAGTATCTACTAAAATTTAAAATTACACTATTAGCCAAATGCAAACTTTTTTTTTCTAATCATTGTATTCATCCTAAAATCATTATGCTGTCTTTTGTGAGAAGTCTTACTAGTGCTGGTTTTTATCACATTTCCATTTTCCAATTTTTCTCTAGCATAATTATATTCTTTTTATCAGCCTGAATTGTGAATGTAAACTTTTCTACTACTTAGATCAAGTTCCAAGACATAAACGGAGTTGAGACAGTACCATGAATACTCTACCTTCCAGGGAGCAAAGTCAAATAAGAAAAAATGAAAGAGAAGGAGCACTTAAAATTGCAGAAAGAGATTCAATAGACCACGATGCTATAAAATGCAGGAAGCTTACACATTTCAAGGGGAGGTATAAATACCAAGTATCAGGGAGAGTGAGAAAGATAAGAGGCTTAACAACAGCAAAAACAACAACAACAAAACTATTGTCACTTTGGATTTTGTGAATAGGTGCTAGCCCCCAAAATAGTTTCAGTCAAGAAATGAAAGCAGTTTATGTGGAGATAATGATATCTGAATAAATAGATATGGTGAGCTCTTTTCAATACAAACCACATCTTGACCTAAAACATCTCTACAACATTCATGTATTCCCCACAACACATTAGTATTATCGCACCCACCTGTCTGCATCCCACAACATTTTAAGAAGCCCAGAAGCCCTTGTCTAGCCAGTGAAAGACAGGAACATGAGAAGGAGGGAGGTGCCCTGGAGAAATCTCTAGATGTACCTCGTTTTAGGCAGTCTTTTTGGACCTCAGATACTCACGTGGTTCTATGCCACCTTTTTCCTAAAAAGATATGCATTTTATGCAATAGAAAATTGTGGTGCTATAATGTGATATGTAACACTTATGTAACATTATACTAAGGGTTGGGTGTGGTGGCACACTGCTATAATCCCAGTGACTTGGGAGGCTGACACAGGAAGATCAAAAGTTCAAAGCCAGCCTCAGCAACTTAGTGGAAGCCTCAAGCAACTTAGTGATACCTTGACCTTGTCACAAAAAAAGGTGGGGAGAGGGTGCTGGGGATGTGATTCAGTGGTTAGGTGCTCCAGGGTTCAATCCCTAGTACCAAAAATTATTTTTTTTAAATTTATAAATATGCATATATATGATATTAATAAATATATATGATATATTATACTAAGTAATATAAAAACATAATTTTCCTAACAGTGTTTGGGGTGCTTTCTATCAAAAGTGTGAGACCAAGTCCTTAGTCAGCATATTCTTTCTTTAAAAACAAGTTTGTTTTAAACCTTCTCTAGAAGCAAAACATTCCCAAAGCTTGGAACATATGATCTGCATTGGCTAGTGTTGTGATAAGAAGGAATTAAAATACTTACATGGAAGTAAAATATTTATTTGATTAGATCATTAAATATACATTGATATTAACTGTTAAACTCAGAAAAACTATAACAGCAGAGTGTATACCAGGAAAATTTAGCATAAATTTTTCTCTAGGTACTTATTATAACTAAAACAACTTTATCACTCTAGAGAGCCCATGTCAAAATATTAATAATTATAATATATTACCACGCATCAGGCTGTATGTAAATAAACTAATCTATTTTGCAAAGAATCTCAGAAAGCATTTCTGTTAATTTTTTCCATCTTGTAGATATGAAAAATTGAGACGCTTAGGTTAAGTGACTTTTCCAAGGTCCCACAGGCAAGAGGAGCTCAGGTTTAAACCAGACATTCTGTTTCCTGACTCAGATACTTAACAACATAGGTAATTAGGCAACCTGTCTTTTAATACTTTTAATGCAAAGAATCAGAAAATTGGGCTGGGGATGTGGCTCAAGCGGTAGTGCGCTCGCCTGGCATGCATGCGGCCCGGGTTCGATCCACAGCACCACATACAAACAAAGATGTTGTGTCCACCGAAAACTAAAATAAATAAATAAATATTAAAAAAAGAATCAAAAAATAAATTTCCCAAATAAAAATAGTTTCACTTGAATTGACATTACATTTGATTATACTGTTCTATTGTCCAGAAAAGTATAAACAATTCATTTAAGTCACTGTGTTATATCCAAAAATAAATATATACAAAATCTTTTCATTTATACACAAACTAATAAATTGAATTAAGGGAAGATGCTAATGCATTTGTAGAAAATAGTCTTCTTGTAGCCCACTCCAAGTTCAATAAAAGAAAAATAGAGGTTATGTATGTGTAGTTTCTAAAATCGATCACATCCCTGCCCTCTGGGGACCATTTCTATGTAAGTAGCCCTGAGTGGTGGGAAACGATCACATGCTAAAGCCCCTCTGTTATTCATAATGAACAAAACAGCAAAATATATTCTGATTTGTAGGATCAATTCAGGTATTGAATCTGCAATTAAAAATCTAGCCAGTAACTCATAGTTTCTTTAGGGCTATGAGCCTCTACCCTGAACCTATGATGCAATATCTCTTAGGACCAAATATTATAAGAGCACCTTCTTTCAAAGTACTCATTTTAAGAGAACAGCAGGATTCAGCTCCCATTACTAAAGCCTGCTCCAAAGATACAACAGATGTTGGGTCTGTGTGCAAAGCAAACATCAGTCCTGCTAATGTGGTCTGTGCTGAATTCTTCATACTTAGACATTTATCCCAGTGCAGAGTCAAGGTCATTAGAGTGAAAGGCTTTAATGCTCACAGTTATTTTGCCCCTTATGTTTCTTTGCATGAATTCAGGGAAGACAAAGATGTACAGAAGTAAAAGAAGGAATGTTTCCATAATTGCAAAGGTCTCTAGCTACCTTAAAAGGCTGGGAAACATAGTCCAAGTGGGCAGTAGAATTAGCTACTGTTTTGGTTAGACAGCTTGACCTGGATTTGGCTAAGGATCTCCTCCTATCTCTTCTCTTCCCTTCTCTGCCTCTGACCTATGCAAGGGAAACATTAACTGACAGAATGGCAAGAAAAGAACCAAGAGGCTAGCAACCACAGCCTAATTAAATTTAACATACTAAGAAGTGGTAAAACCACAAGCAGCAGAGGAGTGTGCAAGTTCAGCATGGCCACTGTTTCTAAGCACAGTGGATGCCACAAGCTGGGATCAAGAAAGTCATGCTCATGTTGAAGAGCTGAAACTTCTCATGAAGACAGGAATGAGCAGAACAGAGCTACCAGGTTTAAAAAAAAAATAACTGAAATTATTTTCTCTAAAGAGAAAATGTACATTTATATCAGGTATACAGAGAACAGCCAACAATAAATTAGTTTCAAACTTCCTTCTCTATAATAACACAATGCTGGGGCAAGATGAACCTTTTGGGAAAATATATTTCAAAAAATTCGCCATACAGGCAGGGCGTGTTGGAGCATGCCTATAACCCTATCAGCTCAGGAGGCTGGGGCAGGAGGATCATGAGTTTAAAGCCAGCTTCAGGAACGGTGAGGCTCTAAGCAACTCAGTAAGATCCTGCCTCCATATAAAATACAAACTAGGGCTGAGGATGTGGCTCAGTGGCTGAGTGCCCGTGAGAACAATCCCTGGTACATGCCACCATCTTCCAAAATTTGCCATATAAAATCTAACTTACAGACAGTCCTGGGCCATACATCACACAATCTGTTTAAAACCAGGCTCTGCCATTCACTGGCTCTATGACGAGACATGTCCTGTTATTTCTCTGGCTTCTGGCTGCTTTTGGAGAGTAAAGGATAGAGATTAAGGGAATACTTCTAGCTAATTCCTTCCATTCTCAAGTCTGATACTGATTACTTAGCAATCAATTATCTTCGTGTTCCCATTATGTTATAAAGGCATTATTTTAAACCTTGGAGATATTAAAAATACTTAACAACAATGCCATAGACTTGAGCAATTTGTGCAGGCACTGACCTTGTCTTTCCTTTGGGGTTTAAGTGAACTGTTAAAATACTTAAATCATAATAGATACAATTTCAGTGATAGTGATGAAATATCATTTTCATAAATTGTAGCAGTAATTTAAAATAACAGCATTTGCTATTTTTTTCTTGCTTTGGTATTACACTTATTTTCTGTGTTAAAAGATACAGTGGCAGCCTTGGAACTCATTCAATGACCAGTCTATACATCAACACAATCCCATCTCTACCATGAGCCCCATAAAAACATTGTTTAATTAATACTACATCTGAGATAGCAGAAATAGCATTCAATCTCTCAGCTCCTAATGTATGACAATGGATGATTTATCAACCAGCAGAAAGAACTAAGCCTTTCTCAGGAATGTGTTTTAAAGTTCCTTTTCATTTTATTTTCTTATCCTGCATATTGGCAGATAGCTACTCACTGAGGTGCTTGCCAAATACCCATGACTACATCACATTAGGCAAATTTCTGGTGCACTGGTGAACAGAAAGACTTTAAAAATACAAGTTTTGTATGTGTGTGTGTGTTGTTTTTTTTTTTCCGCTTTCTTAATCTTCACTTTTAAAAAAATCTTCAAAAAATAGGTCACTGTTTACTTCCACCAGAGGAATTAAGACCATGTCAATATGTTCTTGCCTAATTCTGGTTTTAGTGAATGTCATAGTCTGCTGCGTAAATTACAATTCAATCAAGTTAAGAGAAAAAGACAAATGAATCTTTTACCCAATATTTTTCATCAGACAGGTAGTTTCTGAGAAAAATGCCAATCAACTCTTTAAAAATCTGTTCATTTTTTATTAATTTCCGTGGAACTGAATCATATAATCACGTGCATTGGGTTAACTAATGAAATCTAAGAATAAAAAAGTTTTCTGCTATTTATAATTTCTGTTTAAATTATTAGTTCTGAGTTAATAAAATGGTAATGACATTTAACTACTGTAACTTAAACTATTGAGTTTTAACACTTTTGAAGATATATTTTAAAGGTAAATATGGCATATATTTAATCCTAATATAGTAAGGAGGCCTAGTATTAGATTTATAAAGATGTTCTGAAGACATTTTGTGAATCATGATGTGCAGATCAAATTTTCAAAATCCAGACAAAAGAATATTCTAAATCATAGAATAAATTACCTTAGAATTGATGCTCAGTGTCTAAAACTTCTATTGCTGATTTTAATGGCTCTTTTTAGAACATCAGAATTCATAAGAAACCCCCAAACTCATTTTTCCCTAATGGATTTAACCCTACCCGGGGTCACCTGCAAATTTATTCTGGTATGTATTGAAGTCTTCCATTTGTTTTAATAAAAATAATCATGCAAAAGTCCTGGACATATTTATTTAATATTTTTTAAAGGAGACTAGGATGTCAAGGGTATTTTCTCTGTTTCATTTCATTAACATAAATCACTCTGGTTAAGATGAAACACCGTACATGTGAACTGCATTAAAGCAACCCTACCCCTTAGGAGGAAAGTTAGCCAGGCTAGCTCAGGGAGTAGCCTCAGTCCAGATTTTGAACTGTTCACAAACAGGTGCAGAATTTTCACACCAAAACCAACAGAAACCTGTGTGCTTCCACATAATCATTGGTAACTCTCCCAACCCCTATTTTGCTTTGTTTTATGTTATTTGGGTTGATTGCATGTATATACACACACACAATAGAAAAAATTTCTTTACTTTGATCTCCTTAGCATGTGCCTTCAGATGAAAAACGTATCCCAGTTGAATTTTTAAGTTTAAGACAATTTCTGTCATTTCAGTTTCTCTAATCTCTCAGCCTTGTAGCATTTTTCTTCTTCCCATTACTACCTAGCATAGTCATTAATTTTATCTAAGGCTTATTATGTAGTGTTGTATATTGATTCATTCCAATTAATGACAATACAACTCTTAGGGTTTATGAACCAAGGCATATTTATTATAAAGCTAATCAAGCCAAAAAAAAGTTCACTCACAAGAACCCTTTCGAAGTCCCTGTACCTATTTTAATTGTTTTTGTTTTTCTATAGTTATATAGGACTGAGACCCACAAACTGAAGCCTGTGTGATTTGAAATCATTCTTGCTTGACTAGAATTGTCCCCAGGCTCCTATCCATACCCACAGAAGGCTGGGATGCTTATAACATTTATATCAGCAGCCCTTTCTTTTAGTTGTGATCTCTACTACATGTCAGTATCCATGTTCTGTTCATTCTATAATTGTATCATAGTGATTTCCTCTTTGAACCTGGACTCTTGAATACTTCTGTATCTTCCATACAATTACCTTATAGTTTAGCACATAGTAGGTCACTTTCTTATAGGAGAGCTTTATGCACATTCATATTCATGAAAGTTACCTCCTCAAAGCACCAGGGCTTAGCTGATCAAGAAGCCAGGACAGTGCTATGCCATTTCTGTGTCCCTAAGCAGCCATGTCAGAAGACCTCTTTTTGGAGGACAAGTTTCCAATAGACTCAATTTCCATAGCATTTCCCCCACAGGACTGTACCTTCTGTGAGAAGGGACAACTTCATTGCTGAGTGTTTTGGTTTTTTTTCCTAAAGATTTTGTTTTTTTACATCCTGATATTTTTATTAATTTCTTTTTATGTGGTGCTGAGGATTGCACCCAGTGCCTCACACATACTAGGCAAGTGCTCTACCACTGAGCTACAGCTGCAGCCCCAGAGTGGTTGGTTTTATATTTTGGAAAAGAAAGAAAGTCTAATGAATCTAAGTGTCCAGGAGACCAACTTCAAGCTGCTGATTCCATAAAAGAAAAATATCAATGGAAAATGGTTTACTTTGATAAATGTATTTTAAAAGAGAAAACTAATTACAGGCAGTTGATGTTAATACAATTTTTAAAAGCTGATTGGATTACGTAACATAAAGCACAAAAACCAACCAACATTTCAGAAAAATTATATCATATAAATCTAATCCTTAACCTTTTATGTACATCCTGTGGCAATTAAAAATGAAGCTTCAATAGAAGGCAAATAAAGGATGATGATTACTAAGAGATAATACTAAATCAAAGCAAGCAACAGTAAATGTAGAAGGGCAGGGGGTACCGCCTAGACGCTCCTGGTGGCAATCTGGTGAAAGCACAGGGAGCCACTGCTTTTGAACACTGGGAATCACCACTAATGCAATCATGAGAACCAGTTAGTTCTCAATATAGTTTAAGTCCATTCATGATGGTTGTGGGAAATGCCATGATATGAAAGTTTGCATCCATCCAAATTTATATGTTGACATCCTAACCCCCAAGGGGGATGGTATTAAAGGTGCAGGTTGTGGGAGGTGATTAGATCAAGAGGGCAGGGCTCTGAAGAACGGAATTAGTTTTCTTGTCAACAAAATAGGTCCCAGAGATCTGCCCTGACCCTTCCACCATGTGAAGACACCATCTATGAATCAGCAAGTAGGCCCTCACCAGACAGCATTACAATCGTCGAGCACCTTGTTGTTGGACTTCCCAGCCTTCGAACTCTGAGAAATTTTGGTTATTTAGAATTCCCCCCACACACACAATTTATGATATTTTGTTATAGCAGCCCTAATAGACTTAAGTCAGGAATGCACTCCGCTTTCATTTTGAGTCGATGTGAGGACATAGTCCGTGGCATTAATTTCCTGTGTGATCTAAACACCTTTTCCAATTTATAAGCATGTTTGGGGATAAATGAAATACTAGAATAGATCAGAGCTTTTGAGCTTTCAGAAGACAGATCCTTTTTCAGGATTTTAGGCCCAGGAAAAACTTGTTAGTGGTTCACAGAAGGAAGCAATCTGTAGGTTTCATTCCAGGGAAGAATTCTTCCCTGAACTACCACTTTGGGAAGAGAATTGTCACACCTCTGGCTCTCCAAGAGCAAAAAGTACAAGAGTCTATCATCTGCACATTGTGCCTTCCAGCCGCCTGATGATTTCCCAGGCACTTGTCTCACTGTACAAATGAGAGCCGCTGTAGCCAAGGAAGGCTGCATCCTGCCATGTCATTCAAGAAAAGCATTTTCTTCTTTTCCTATTTTAACCAGGAAAATGTGACAAAGGTCCAGTTGTCATAATACGTTTCATGACAACTGAATGCTTTCATATACACGGAGCTCTTTGCTTGCTTTATTCACTATACAATTCAACCCAGATGGAATTCCTAATGGCATTGGTAGAGTGCTTCCTCATGCAGTAAAGCAAAAGAGGGTTTTAAGGATGAAGGACTTTAAGGACTAACTGCTTTGATAGCTATAATATCTTTTGAACAAATATATGAGATATATATATATATATATATATATACATACATGTATATATATATGGTTTAATAAAGTTCAGAATATCTGCATATCTATAAATGTTATATTTGGGAACAAAATGGAATTACCCCTTCATGATAGCCACAGGGTCTACACTCAAAGCTGTATTGTTCTTTAACCAGGGAAAGTTATACATTTTGACTTACTGTCTTATTTCAGGGTGTGTTTTCATCATGGACTATGCTCATGTAATGAACCCTCTGCCTTCAATAACAGAGAGACAAACTTACTGTCCGTTTCTTTTCCTCAACAAAACATGGTCACAAATAATAAATGAAGTCTTCAACCTTTGTAATTCCACAAATGGATTTATTCATAAAACCAATTACATATTCACATTGCAATTAGTTTCTAATTGCAAGAGTTTAAAAAAAACTCAAATCCACATTTTTAATGTGTCATATCTGATAATAAAATACATTTGGGAGATAATGTGTCTATATTTAAACTGAAACAAAATATACAGAGTGACTGTAAAATATCACCAATTTGCTATAATTGTGAATGGCAGTAACTTTACCCTAAGAAAATTCACTGGGTGATTTAATAGTGATATCAAAGGAAACTGACCTTCTTTTCCCTTTTACTTACTTTGTTGATTTTGTTTTTCCTCCTTTCTTTCTTTGTCTTCATGATGGTATGTTATCTAAGAACCACTACGATGCAACCAGTGGGGAATGGAGAGACCACCTGTAGAATATGGGTTACTCAGGGCTCAGTGTATATGATAATATAATATAATAATGTGTAACGTCTTGCAACTATTTTTATTAGATTTTGAGATTCTTAGGGGCTGGTTTATTTTACTTACTTTTATATTATTGTGTTTATTGAATTGGCTATGAACTAATCAAAATGCCCACTAATTTTTTCTCCCCTATATATCAGGATTTTAAAACTGTGTTCCATGGAATACTAGTTTCAATGAGATTATATATACACACACACACACACTCACACACATATATATGTATAATACATAATTACATATATAAATGTATGTATACATATATATGAGTATATATAACATAATATGTATGTATGTGTGTGTGTGTGTGTGTGTGTGTATGGAAGCTGGGGGAGCTGAGAGTCCTTTGTTCAAATAACTGGAGGAGATACTATATGAAATAACATAAAATTTCTGCTGTAGTTCTTAGTTTTAACTATGCTTGTACATAATTTGTAATTTTAAGAGGATATTTTTTTAATACAGAATACTTTATTACTGAGAAGCATTTATTATTATCCCTTATATCTAGTATTTAGCAGAATATAGTTTAGAGGACACTTTCTTTCGTATCTCAAATTTGGAGTCATTACTGCATCCTTTGGTCTTGCAAATATCTTTGTTCTGCTGATCTCACTCTGTTGAGGCTGCTATAGCAAAATATAATGAAGCAGATAGTTTAAACAACAGAAATTTATTTTCTCACAGTTCTGGAGACTCCAAGTCTAGAATCAGCATGTCAGCATGAGGGCCTGCTTCCTGACTAGCCAGCAGTCTTCATCTTACAGTGTCCTACCAAGGCATTTCCTTTGGTATGTGTGTAAGAAAACAGAGGGAGAAAACAAGCTCTCTACTGCAGCCTATGATAAGGGCACCAATCCCATCAGTGCAGGGCCCCATCCTTAGAACCACATCTAACCTTGATGAGCACCCAAAAGGCTCCATCTCCAAACACTATCACATTGGGGGTTAGGGCATCAATATATGAATGTAGGGGCAAAAGTACATAGTCATTTAATTTATAAGAGTATCCAATGAAAAATGAGCTAATATTTCAAATGAGCTGAGTAAGATTCTTCCTTCTTCTGGTGTGACATAATAATCAGTTCATCTGTCATGAACAACAGCTGTGTCATGGACAACAACTCTGTCAAGGACCTCCTTAATTTCTTTTAGGAGAGGCTGACGAGTAGTGTCTTAGCTTTGTCTTCCCATTACTGATCTCCCTAGGTTCTCAGTATGGTTCTTAGGCTCACATCTACATTGTCCTAGTGGAGAGCTAGTGTCCAGTCCAGCCTGTGCTCAAGAATACTGAGAGAGAAGTATCAGATGAATGGTCAGTAGGATCACACATGAAATTGGAACACATTAATGTCAAGTTCACTTAAATAATGCAAAAGCAAATGCTTAACTTTTTCTTTTACAAAGAACTGAATCTGATGACATCACTTGTGACTTTCTTACCCAAAGGTGATGAATAGGGCAGGAAATAGGCCCAGACTGCATGTCCCTTGGCTTTCGTAGCATGACCTGATCTCCTCATCTGAGAGGGCTAGGGGTTGGATAATTGGTAATTAATTCAGATTCATAATCCATCTTTGCCAATTGGGCCACAAAGAGCAGCAGCAAGAATGGGAAAGACGGAATGCTCAGTGACACCACAGCCAGCCTCTGAGAAGGAAACTTCCTCGATTTTGCTTATGGGTGTCGAGGTGTATTGGGAGCACTTTTGTGCAACTTCTTTGTCAGAGACGCTAGAAGCTGGGATTTAATTTTGTAGAGTCTCCTGAGGGGTCTTTATTCCTCAGGGTGTCAGGACAACTCTCACACCGCAGGAGGGGTCCTCACTTATTTCCACTTCAAAGGGGCATTAATAATAATCCTCTTTATTACAGAATCCAACCAGACCTTCTGGTGTGATGATTAATTGGGAGGTGTTGTTCTTTGGGTTTTTTTCTTTTCTTTTCTTTTTTGTTTCCATATATCATGTGTAATCATTTCAATCCCTAAATATAAATGTTCTGTCTTCAAAAAAAAAAAAAAAGGAGGCACAAACAAAAATGTTTTGAAAAGTAATCACTTGTTTAAAAAATGGAAATTGGGCTTCTGTGTTGTGAGGAATGTATGTGCGTAAGGGTGAAATTCAACACTGGTAAATGATCTGACTACCTCAAAGTGAAGTTTTTGCCTTCCTACAGTGGCCTTTAACCCTGCCCTTTCCTCCAATCTGAGAAGAGCTGATGTTGATGGAACATATAATGGCCCCTTTCCTGTGTAGTAAAGTCAGCCATAAAGCTTAGTAATTAAGGGTACCAGGGAGGCCCAGCCCAGCAGGCTAGTGGTGTGGCGAACACTTTTAGAACTTCAAACAATATCAAAGTCACTGAGAAACGGGCCTAGCTCAGTTCTGGTTTGAATTAAGCCTCACTTCCACACGCACTTTTCAAATCCAAGCTCAAACAAGAAAGCCAAGGCCTTCTGGATTTCATTAGAGCCAATTATCTTATCTGTTTCATCTCAGGCCTGACCCTGAGGCTGGCAAACAGCTATTCAGTGCATTTGTGTGGTTGTTGGAGAAAGCCTCCAGTCAGCCATGGCCTGAGGACCTGCTAATTAAAACACCGTTGCCCCCCTGCCTCCAGTGATTAAATATTTTCAAGCTTTTGTAAATAATTTTTCCATTCTTTGCCCCAAGCCTCAAAGGTCCAATACATGCAGTAATTTATTTAGTTTGTCAGAGAATACTGTTGGAAATAGGGTCATAATGGAACCTTTGGAAACTTTTATATGTCTTCGTACTTCTGAAAGTGACAGTTTATAAACCAGCCAAATGTGTATACTGTTTCTGATGTAATTATGTCCTAATGGCCTTTCTCCTTTTGAAGTGATATAGTGTGTAACAGGCTTACATTTTGTCAATAATCATATTTCCTCAAATGTCTACATGATATCTAGAGTCAGAATTTAATGAGATCTTTTAAGTCCTGGAAATTTGGTCAAGGTATATTGCCTTTTTGTTTTTTTGCCTGAGGCTGGGTCATAGTCCCACTCTGCATTCGAAGATGACTGTCAAACTCTTGTGTGTCATAGTCCCACTCTGCTTTTGAAGATGACTGTCAAACTCTTGTGTGCTCTCTGTGACAGGGACCTGCTAGAGAACCACTGAATTTTTTTTTTTTTTTTCCAGCATCAGATTCTAAGAACTCAACTCAGTGAGTGATATAGTGATGCCATTTCAGAAAAGAAAACATTCGGGGAGAAAAAGAATTTTTAGAATTAGAATTGTTGGTTAAAAATATTCCCCAGACCTAGCTTATATGGGGAATGTTCTGCACTAAGATGGTCTCTTATAGTTGGACTGTGGGGACAGGGAAGGCATTAGGGACTGCAGAATCCAGTCACAAACAGTGAAGCATGCGTGGGCTTGGTAAACACTCCAGGAAGCCACAAGGACTTCCCTGCCTCCCAGGCTCCTGTGCTCCATATGGCCACGTGTCCCAGTGTGCATGTGACTCCAAACCTCTGGAACAAAACAGACTGAGCGGTTAAACACAGCCTCTCCTCCCTCATGCCCTGGGCACAGTCGCACAGACTGCACAGAATAGCAGCTTCTCTAGCCAATCCACTCACGTTTTATTAGAGGAAAATAAAAAACCCAGAGTTTTGTTTGTTGTTGTTGTTGCTCTTTTTGAAGTATTACAAGAAAAATTTTCTTCGGGCTCATTAGCAACATCCAGTATGCACTAATACACCTATGAAAAAGACCTATGAGACGGAACAGCTCTGCTTCTGTTGTTTTTAAAATGACACTTTGGTCTTATCCTAAATAATAGGCTTTTAATAAAAACATCCACCAAAGGCAAACAATTAAACAATACATAAAGCACCAGGGGGCAACCTTGTGGTTCAGTTACAGTCTGGAGCCATTCCAAAGGAGAGCATGTGGGTATTTTACAAGGAACAATACACTTCTCCAAAGATATTATAAAACAACAAAATTTTAAATTGGGCCACATAAGCCCTTCTAACTTGGTATAGGATTTTATGGTAAGCCCTGGCAATGGGATGATTTCGTTAGCTTCTAATTTCTTCTAAAGCATATTAACTGTACCAAGTCTTACCTATCACTGTGATTTTGAAAGGAAGACAAAATAATAATTTGTTAAAAGTTTTTTTTTTTTTTTTTTTTTTTTTAAAGTTGACACTGGCAAATACAGGTAAGTGATGCTTCTTTCATATTAATCAAATATTTTTCTTTTGGGTTCTAGATGTAATCATTTGATTATCATTTATTGTCACATCCACCAAAAGTTAAGCTAAATGGAACATGTTAGCAAACTTGTGGCAGACTTTGGTTCTCTGAGTAGTTTAGAACTTAATCTCTTAATTTAAACTGAGTCATAAAACACAACACCCACCAGACATTATCATTTCTGCCTCTAGTGTCATTATAGTTACCGGAAATAAGGCATCACTAAATAATTTCTGCAATGATATTTTCCTTATAAAGTCCCTGGACATAAAAGAGAACTAGTACAGAAACTTGTAGAAGGGGAAGGACTTGAGTGCATGAATCAAATCAGAGACCCAGTAGGGCAATTCTAATATCTAGGAGGCTTTTTCAGAAACTGGAAGTACAAAATGAGGCATCAAACTCTTTGGGTTATAAAACTTTTAAATGAGAAACCTATTCCTGTTTTTTTCTTGCTCTTGGTTTTAAATAAACTCCCCTTTGTTTCTTTGCCCTTGGCTACTATTCCAGTAAAACTATTTGTTTTTGAAATTCAGTCCATTTCAGTAACTCCATTATTGCCTTAAATTCAAGAAGTTATGAACCAACTAAAAATATACAGCAAGTGAACCAACATTTTGTTTTCAAATGAAATGATATATTTCTTTACATAATAATACTTAAATGGTCTTTCTTTCTTTTTTCTTTTTTTGATATCAGGGATTGAACCCAGGGGGGTCTTAACTACTGTGTCACATCCCCAGCCTTTTGTTTAGAGACCAGGTCTTGCTAAATTGCTGAGCTTGGCTTTGAAATCAAAATTCTCCTGCCTCAGCCTTCTGAGTTGCTGGGATTTTAGGTATGCACCACCACACCCTGCTCTAAATGTTATTTCTTGATTTTTTTTTCCTATAGGTGTTTGTTTTAAAATGCAAGATATCCTCACATTGAGATGTGGATAGACCTAAAATTCTGCTGAGCTTAAAAGTCGATTAAATCATCTATCTCCTTTCTCCTCCCATCCACTTTAAAAATTGTGAAATGTGAACTCTAATGGCAAGAATGTTATTTTGCTGTCTTTTCCACTAAAAGCTATGCAGTTCATAAGCTCATGGGCCTCTGTATGGCTTTACAGCATCAATGCTGTACTTCAAAATAGAAGATGTTTAGACAACCAATACCCAGTACTGTGGTGCCCACAAGAAAGATGGGCAGATTCATAACAGATACAAGAATAAGCCATTGCCCTTGTAGAAGAGTGCCAAAGGAGTCTGAATGCCTGCATAAATGAGAACAGATGTTCATTTGTAGTTTCATCTCCATAACATCAAATCATTGGGATGAAATATGGAAAACTGAGTTTATCATCCAGATGCTTGATGTCATGCAAGGACTCCAACCTCTCCCTGATGGTCTTGCCCACCAGAAAATGGTGCGACCTTCAATCCTGAACCTCAAAAGTAACATCTGAACAGATTTTCAATAGAATTGTCATGAGGATGATTCCTGCACCTGGGAAAGCCAAGTAAGCTCCCACTATTAAACCACAATATATATCTAGTTTTCCCAAAAGGGACTAAAAATCTATATGTATAGTATATCAAAACAATCTCTTTTTCACATTATTCATCACCTCAAAAATCTAGTTATAGTAAACTTTAGATATAAAATCATGAAAAAAGAAAAAATTATTCAATTTTGAGAACACAACTTAAAACCCCAAGTCACTGAAATTTGGCTAAATGTTCAATGAGGTTAAGTGACTATTATTTGGACCAGAGCTTTATCTTACCAATAAATGAAGCAAAATCTGCAAATACTTATTGGAACACTGAAAAAAAAAGTGTGACTTCATAATTCCTTCATTATATTTATCTTCCATTCTGAGTATATCATATCATAAATAACTACACAATTCCATTATTACTAGATGAGATAATTTAGTTGATGAATTGATCTGAGCTGTTTGACAGTCCAAAAGATCTGTTATTTCTAGCCTAGAAATCTTCACAGTATGTCATGAAAAGATTTCATTTCCTGCTATCTCAGAATACTGCACATATGTTGGGAGGATTTTGTGCAAGGCAAGGGCTTTATAATTCAGTGTTTCATCTTAAAAATAAAAACGAATCATTCCTGGGCACACAAAGGACCTGCTTATAAAGAAACATTAGGGAAAATAGTTAATTAAGCATAACAACTCTTTTATTTAGTCCTTATTACTTGATATCCAAATTTCTAAAAAAAATTGGCTTTAGAACTACTCTAAGGCAGAAAAAATTGTTTTATAGTTGATCTAAACTTTTAAAATACTAATAAAAATAAATAGTAGCATTTGAACTACTTATTCATTGCACATATCATTTGCTTTTCAAAACTTCAGGCACTTCAAGATACTTCCTGGACTTTTTACCTGACCTCTATACTGTCTAATATCATATCTCTTTGATGCTCAGTTCAAAAATCAAGTTTGCAAGTTTCCCAAGGAAGACAGGTGTGCATAAGATCAATTTACTCTAAGGGTCAAAGAGCAGAAATTCTAAGGGTATCTAGAGACACACACCTATAGAAATTGTAATTTTTTGATGAAAATTGGTACAATATGTTACACAGATGAGAGAAGAAAAAAATGTTCTTAAATTATGTTTATTCCTGAAGCTAAAGAGCAGATAGAGCTGACAGTCTTCTAATATTTATTCCTTTGGATTTTTTCCTTGTGATGTTTTGATCAAATATATTGAAATATTGCAACATTATGCATATAGAGAATAGAATATGGATAATGAATAGAATTGTAACTCACACAGCCATAAATTCATATGTATTCCTTCTTATTGAAATAGAATATTAATAGATGAAAGTCATTATTGCTTTGTTCCCATGATTGATTGACGGGTTCAGATTTGAGACCCACATCTTATTTATTAGCCAAGTCTTTCAGAAAGAGAAAATGTGGGCTTGATTTGTGAGCTATGATAAATGGTCTGGGAAAGATGGTAGTCAGGCCAATTTGATATGTACAGTATTTCATATTGGCAAATTGTTTCAAGAAATTCTACCCTCTTTCCCCAAATGTCTTGGCCATCCTTGGGAAAGCGTACACTATCATGAGTATAATATATTTGCTTGTCACTAACAATTGAGAATCCCTTCCAAGACTGGGAAGCATCAACCGCAGTTCTCGTAGACAAAACAAGACCCCAAATCATTTGACAGTATTGAGTATGATTCTTAGATGACAACAAATCATTCTTTATTTAAAAATTGGATCTAAAAGTTCATTTATCACTTTGTATTGTATTTAAAATTTTAATTTGGTGTTTCTGAAGTTTAATCACATACCCTTACAAAAAATCTAAATGCATACATAAGGAGGAAATATTTCTTTTAATAAATATGGAAAAATATATTTCCAATTGTAAATAGAGTGGTGATCAGAAGAAAAAAATGTTTTAGGGATTTAATGGGATAGGCTCTCTTGTCAGATGAGGAAAAGCACAAGAGTGGCTTGAAGATATTATATGAAATAAGAATGATAAAAAATCTAGGAATGATTTTTCAATTTTAAAATAACATCACCAATTTAGATATTATTTAGATGTTCAAGCCAAATGATGGACAGGCTAACAGGCATTTGCAAAGGATTTCTCACCATATTATTTTGTCACCCGCTACCCTTTATAGAGGAACCACAATTTGGGGCCAAAGAGGACTGTTTCCAAAATGACACTTGCTGCCACAAACCACTAGTCACCATTTACCAGCTATGTGACACAGATCTACTGGCACTCAAAAGGTTTAAAATTTTTATCTGGAAAATAAGAACACTTAAGAACCTCTCAAGATTTTTAAAAATAAGCAGCTAGCAAAATTTAAATTCTAAATGAATGTCCTATATTATGAAGTCATTATTAACATTATAATTTTTAACAATGGTATTGTTTTCTATTCATTTAACATGAAATTACACTAAAGTAAAATAAGAAAAATAACAGTAAAAATATTTACTAAGTGGCCCTTACCAAAAGAGAAAATTTAAATATTTACTTATGGTCCCATTTTATTTCTTAGGTAGATGAGAGACTCTTCTTTTTCAGTCTATGTACATAACAACAACATTTGGAAGTTAGTCTTTTAAAATTAATTATAATAATGATGATTTTTTGATAAAATAATAATGAGAAAAAAATAAAATATTGTACTACTTTATTTGCCTATCCCCCAAATTATCTACCATCATTGTAAGGAAGAAACCAACCACCCTTGGTACACTGTAGTTGATCATTACTAACTAGCTGTCTGAGGAGCATTTGCTCTATGAATATGACAAAAAACTCTATATTCCTCTGTTTGAGTTACATGCACATTTTTATTTTTACCAGAAGCAGAGGAGGAATTATGGAAAGCCATGATTTCTATTTTAAAGACTGTCTCAGGAACAAAATTGGTGAACTAAAAACATATGATATCTGGTCTGTTTTCCAACCATTGCTTTAATAGATTAGAATTTTTTTGTGTGTGTACTATAGCAAAAAAGTATAAGCCAGAGACAAGATAAAGAGTTAAAGGCTGGTTGAGTTATTTACATGTGCTCAAAGTGTTCAATGGTTTAGTTCTGTAGCAATAACACTACCCTTATAAAAATTCTAGTTAGTTATATGGCCAAAGTAATTTAGCAAAGCTTAAACTCATCACATTTGATAAAACAGAGATACTTCATAAGCTGATTAAAGGAAAAACAGGTGGTTTACAATGAAAGCATCAACTTTTTAATTAAATTTTTATTTCCTAGATTGGACAACTTTCTTAAGTCCAATTTTTCAATCGGCACCCTGGAAACCTCAGTGAAATTGAATCATTCTGGTTCAGTTTTGCCCTGAGATAAATTTCTCTGAAGAGCTGATATAGATCCTTTGCCTTTTGAAAATCTTTATCAGTGAAAAAAATACTAACTAAAGTAGCTACAGATTATAACATGCTGACTTGGGGAGATCTTTTAAAATCACAACTTGCTTGTATCTAAGCAATGAAGATCAATACTTTGTAATGTTTTCTTAGCTAGTCTTCAGTGTTTGCCAATTATCATTTATTATCTCATCAAAACCTGAATTTAAGTACCTTGTACAATCCTTGCTCAGTATCCAAGACTGACCACCTTAGATAATAAAATGTGTGATTGTTCAAGATCCTTATAAAAAAAACTGTGTGGTGTTTGAATATAAACTATTCATATCATCCTATTTACTTTAAATTATTCCTAGATTACCTGTAACACCTAAAACAAGGCAAATGCTATGCCAATAATTCTTATATTATACCATTTAGGGAATAATTACAAGAAAAATGTGTACATATACAGAATAGATGTAATTTTTTCAAGTATTTTCTATCTATAGTTGTGTGAATCCACAGATATGAAACCCACCTGTGGATATAAGGGGCATGTGACTGAACTTCTTTTTGGAAATTGAAAGGCTACATGGGGATTGTCATTCATTCATTTACTCAATCATTTATTCGTTCAATAAAATAGGCATAATTTCAAGGAATACTATCACCTGACTTCTGGACTGAAAATCACTGCTTACCAAAACAAGACAAAATTTAAAAATTCTTTAAAAAACCACAAGGTTTGGGGTTGTGGCAGAGCACTTGTCTCACACATGTGAGGCACTGGGTTAGATCCTCAGCACCACTTAAAAATAAATAAACAAAATAAAGAAGTACCTAACCATACTTTAAAAAAGAAAAGCAACCCTTCAAGATGTTTTCCTTATTAAATTTAATTAGAAGTATGACATATACTGCTTTCTTTTACCCACTATAAATGAACCATGTGAATTGTCATATATAAATGATCACTTTAACATTTGAAAGACCCTTACAGACTTAGTCTTTAGGGAAAAAAATAACATTCTGATGCTCATCAGGGAATCATGAAGAATTTAAAACCATTGGAACAATCTTTTGAAATGACAGGGACAGAGACTGCTGAGCAGGCATCCAGTAAAACACCTGTTGAGTAAAGAGAGGGCATCTGACATCTGACACTCTTACAGTCAAATGAACGGACATTCAAAGTTGTCTGTAAAGCTGACTCCTTGAGAGGTCAAAAGATGTCATGATAGGTCATAAGATATTATGTAGCTTCTTCAGGCTTTTCTAGGTTTACTTAATACCAGAGCTTTCAATACTCCTCTTGTAGTTAGCATCATCTCTCATCTCTGACTAATTGAACCAATATTATTGAATACTTTTTTTTTTTTTTTTTGGCCATGCTGTGCATGAGGCATCCATGGGTTAGAGCAGGAAGCAGTGGGGCACAAAGGTCTTACATTTTGATAAAATTCACTGTGCTTTGGCACTCCTGAGTATTTTAAGTCCAACAGTAGGAAAGCAGCAATGTGGCATGGCAAAAGGAGCACAGTTTTTAGGTCCATAAACTGAGTTCACATCATGGCTCTTCCAATTCATGGTTCTGTGATGTATAGATAGAAAGCATTTTGGAGTTACCCAGAATGCCTATGAAGTTTCCAATCTAGGACCTGGCATGTAAGACCTCAATAAATATAACCATTATTAATTTAAAATATGGTAACCTTGGAAACATATTTGATATTGTGGAATATTTTAAAAACTCTCATGAAGAATTTAAGTATACCCTTCAATTATTTCAGGGATGAATGACAACTGCTTGGAAGAAATAAGAAGTTATATGAAATACTATAAAAATCATCTTTAAAGCTCATAGCAAACATGAAAATGTTGGCTTGCCAACAATTTTACTTTTGTCATAGAAAAAGCATGTAAAAGAACCCATATACATGATATATATTTCAATTTTTGGCTAGTAAAAGAAGTAACCATCTTATATCCCACTATAAATGTAGCTTTACAGACAGTGAAGCTTCCCTTCCGAAGATACTTCTCATATTCTAGAAATTATTAAAAAATAAGAAAGTAGAAAATTCATTGTTTACTCCCCACCTCCATTTCCTGCACCCACACACACATGTCAGAATGAATGAGCTTCCATTTTAATACTGAGAAACAATGATTGTATTAAGAAAGGATGAATGTGTTAGTTCTTCATCACTGTGACAAAGTGCCTGGGATAATCAACTTAAAAAGCATAAAGGTTTATTTTGGCTCATGATTTCAGAGTTTTCAGTCCATGATTCCTCAGCCCTGTTGCTTTTGGCCAATGATGAAGCAGAGCATCATGGCAGAATTCACTTGGTAGAAGAAACTCCCAATGTTATGGAGTCCAGATGGAAAAAGAGAGAAAGGGGCTGGGGTCCTAATATCCCCAGCAAGGCACATACCCTCAACTGATTTAACCTCCTTCCACTAGACCCCACCTTCCACAGTTTCACCATCTCCCAATATTACCATCAGCTGAGGACCACACCATTAACACATGAACCCTTGGGTGACATTTTTAAATGACAGCAGTAGGCTTATACAATAATACTACATCAAAAATTATGGGAAATCTATTTTACAGACAGACAGATGATGATGATAGACAAAGGTGGGTAAAAGACTTTATGAAGTATGATCCATTTTCCTTCCATCAATCTCACCCTCATGCCCTTGAAGCAACAAAGAAAGAATACTTCATAACTCTTGTGACTCCATATTTTTCAGTGAATCCTCTCTCCCTAGTGTGAATTTCTCCTTACTCTAATTCCCCCCTTAAACTCCCACTCATACTTAAAACACAGGTTGAACAGTACTTGATGAAGCCTTACCTGAAATCCTTCATAAATAATTATTTATTTTATTCTGTCTAAACACTGCTATTCCTTAGAACAATAAATACCACTTCTATAATGATCCCTGGGAGCAAAGACAGTTCTGAGTTCCTCACCACCATGCTTGGCAGATATGTTCAATGAATATTTTTTGAATGAATACCTTATTTTCTTGATTCTTCCATAAACAAATTCACAGGTATTTCTGAGCATGAACATTGAATAGCAGATATGATATAATTTAAAATTAATAGGATTATTATAGCTTAAATCTAGAATAACTATGAACACACACACACAAACCCCAGCAATTCTAAACTTTTACAGTTTAGGTAAATAATGACACTTTTCTATTTAAATTCAGGTAATGGTGACCTTACTGGGGAGTTCAGAAAATTTTGCTAATATAAAGGGTCTACATTTCAGGCCCAGAGATGTGCTGTTCTTGAGGACAGCCACTTTTCAGGAAAATTTAATTTACTTACCATTTCAATTAAAAAACAGTATTGTGCACTTATATCTGTTTTCATATTATTTAGTAAAAATGGTTGTGTTCATCACCATTCACTTTCTAATATGAGAAGTAACAGGCACAAAATATAAACTGTCCTTTACTGTTGTGTACACACAATACATTTTTATATAAAGCTATGTCACAAGTAGTATTACAATGCCAGGAAATCTGATCTGTATTATAGATCAATGGATATTATGTCACACTATAGTGAGACTGAGATTTAATTTATATCATTCAAGTTATCAGGTTAACTTGGGAAGCAGACAAATTCATATATCATATGTATTCAAGTCTATTCTCTGATTCCTTTGAGACATCGTGATGGTTTGGATATGAGGTGTCCCCAGAAAGCTCCTGTGTTAATAATGCAACAGTCAAAGGTATCTGATTAGATTATGAGAATAGTAACCTAATCAGTCCATCCTCATTGGAATAGACTGACTGGGTGTTACCTCTAGGCAGGTGGGCATGACTGGAGAAGGTGGGTCACTGGGAGAATTGCCCAGAACGGTTCATCTTTGCTGCAGACCCTTCCCCTGTCCTCTTTGCCTCCTGACCTACATGGATGAGTCGTGGTCCTCTGCCATGCCCTCTGTCATGATGTTCTGCCTCTCCTTGGGCCCAGAGCAATGGAGTCAGTACACTATGGATTAAAACTCTAAAACTGTGAGCCAAAATAAACTTTTCCTCCTCTAGGTTGTTCTTGTTGGGTATTTTGGTCACAGGGAAGAAAAGCTACCTTACACAAAATAATCTCGTTTGTGAAGTTCCAAATATAGGAAAAGAAAATTTATAACACTTAGACCCCTATTATTTCTTATTATAATATTCAGATATTTTACTGATAAAGCAAAATATCTTCCTACACAACCCAAGTTTACATTATTTCAGCTATGTTAAAATAAATATTGTAGACATTGCTGTGTATATTTGTTTCCCAAATATCTATAATGTAGGTAGAATTTTCCTTTCTATCTTCAATACCAAGTCAAATATATTTAATTTAAATGCATCTTTAGAGTAACTAAATAGTCACTGTCACTTTTCCTGGATGACTTTTCTAATGAGAAGTCACCTTTAAATGAGAAAATAAAGTATGCATGACACATAAGAAGGCAGAAACCCATTAAAATTTCATATATTGGAAAATTTTCCCATTATTTCCCAAAGTTTCAAATACATTATTAATAGGATTTTAATTCTTAGGAATTCATAAGTGATAAATTTCAAAACTCTGAAGTTCTCATATTTCTTTTCATGCAGTTGTTTGCTTTTACTTTTAACTAAACATCTATGCAATTATGTATTACCGACATGCTAAAATCTCCTTCTAAAATCTTGCAAGTGGGACACATATTGACACATTCTGATATTTTTTCTTAAAACAGACACCTTTCCAAAGACCAAACTTCTTAAAATTTTTAACTGCCCTTTCTTAAATTACATTTCTAAAAAAAAAAAAAACAAAAAAACAAAGTGTGTTTAAATTAATTTTAAAAATTATTTGCTTTCAAAGAGAGGAAAAAAAGTAGCAGAATACATTATGGATACATTTCATTTACTCCATAGAAACTGAAAACAGCCAATTAATTGGTTAATGTCTTAATGTGAGAGGGAAAACATACAGAAGTCATTAACTCTACCATAAAATGAGATAGCCAGGGCCTCTGTTCCTGAGGTAAGCTGGCTCCTCAGAACGAGGAAGGCCAACCTAGCTGTGTAAAACAGGGATCTGAGTCCAGTGGAGTTTGGGAAATACCTGTTCAGCACAGCTAAATAGTTAGTGAAGGACTTTTCAGAAATATTTAATATGCTAATGTCTATTGTAAATCACGTCATGTGTTATAATAGGCAGAATTTTCCAGACAGAACTATTTAAAAATAAAGTCTTTGCGCCCTTTCTTTGAGGGAAATGGGGAGTATATGTCTGGGCCGTTGGCCAATCTACCTGCATAAATACAATTAGGTCTTGATATACTTTTTTTTTTTCCTTACACATAGTCCTACATAGCTTTTAGTGATACTTTACCTTACTTAGAAATGTATGTTTCTCTTTCACATTTGGTGTTGTTCCAATGGACATTTGTTTTCTAATTTGGCATTTTCAGAAAGAAGGAAGTACCCACCTGAATGCTTCAAGGTACTCAACATCTCCCATGGGGGGATCAAGGCCACCTGTCCAGGCAATATTTATATTGTAGCCTTCTCCTAGGCCTGTCCCAACCTGGGAAGAGAAAAACACCAGAGTAGGTAGAGAAGAGGGCAAAGGGAAGAAAGCAAACAGAGAGGAAAAACAGGCACATGGGACCTCTTGAAGTGAACATCAAACAACGTGTCAAATCAGCCCAGCCTGGCTTGACAACCAGTGCTCTGGGTTCTGCACTTGTTCTGCACTGGATCTTAGTCCTGTGGGACAATTCAGTAATCTCATGTAATTTAAAACACCAGCAAAGGACAAGAAAATTAGGGGTAATCATGCAATGTAATTACCTGAAAGATACAAATAAAAGTGGGGCTCTAAAGAAATAAACCGAACCTCATTTGGGGCTCCACTGCCAGGGAAAAAGTTCCCTTCATCATAGCGATGGAGTGAAATGTACAGGATGCTGGGGTCAGCATAAAAGGCCTGCTGTGTACCGTTTCCATGGTGAACATCCTACAGGGAAAAGAAAACAGATGACACATACAGTCCTGTCTAACTCTGCATGGAGACAACCTTTCTGATTTCTAGTTCCCTGTCTTCCTACCCCACCCTCCTTCTCATTTTCTGTCTTCTCACTGTGTTCCTCTCTTTCTTTCTTCCATTCAGCCTGCTTCCACACCACCCCCTTTACTTCCTGAACTTTCAGGCAAATTACCCTTTAATGCACTCATTTTTTAAACTGGCTTCTAAAAATCAGGAAACCACAGCGAGCATGCCCTGGAGACTCCAGATGAGCAGTCATTGAAAAAGCCCAGTCCTTTGGTACAATTAGATATTTATACACCGGCCCTTTGTACTCTTTGCTTCAGTGATGGAATCTCGCATCCTGTTTTATGGAGGAATTTTATGACTTATTAACTGCCAACAGTTCATAACCCCTCAGGCTTAATTAACTGGCCTCATTGGCCCCTGAAAAAAAGACTAATGTTTAAACTACAAACTAGTATTTTGCAGAAGGATCTATGGCTTACAGAGCATTTTCGCAATTCTTGACAGAACACTAAACATACGTGTATGCATTGATTTGCCAAGTCCCACCATTAAGGTCAAAGGCTTTGCAACCAGCTGAATAAATTGGCTTTCTTGAAGCATTCAGTTCGGTTAGCAATCCCTCAGCAGTTAGAGTCACTTCAAAAGAGGTGCCAGATGCAAAAAGGACTTCATACTTCATTTTGGTAAAATTGTGACGGCAAGAGTCGAAGACACAGGGAGTATGAGCTCATTAGCTCTTAAATCATTTGGGCCCAAGCAGAAAGATGGGATGGGGCTTTGTGCAATCTTGTCTAATCTGCTTAATTTTAATATTATATCATGGCTCTCTTCCCAGCTTTCCTCCTGATCTTTTTTTTTTTTCCTTTTCTGTTTCCACACTCCTCCCCCTTCCAACTAAAAAATAAAAATAAAAGCCTGTTTCATTAAAATGAATGAAACATTCTTCAGATATTTGCATATGATAACAGCTACAAACTTGATAGTTCTTTTTTGTTGTTGTTGTTTTAATATAAACAGGTCAGAATTAATAAAAGAATGCAAAATAAAATTTACAGCATTTAAAAAAATGTCTTTACAGGTATTAAGAACTAGAGTTAAATGCTTACTATCTTTGGAACAAAAATAAAAATAGAACACTCTTAAATGTTGATAATCTATGCATTAGGGTTCAGGCAAATATTATTGCTATGTCATTAACCTATAAAGTATATAATTTCTGGTTCTGTTATAAAAAGTTTTGATAATTTGCAACTACATGTTTTACATTAGTAAGAATCACACTATTTTTTAAAAATAATTCAAATAATTTTAAATTGAGGCACTATACTAAGTACGTTGCATGAATTATTTATTGATTATTATGGTGTAGGTGATATTAGCCCTAATTTAAAGAATAATAAAAATGACAGAGAGTTTCAGTAATTTACTAAGAGGATATAGAGAGTAAGCTGGAAGATTAGGTCTTGAATTCATTTCTTACTCTAAATGAAAAATTCTTAATTATCACAGTTAAATTCAGACCCATTATCTGTTTGGTCCTCTTAGCAAATTTGAAAGGTGAAGCCATTGGACATTATTTCTCATTATTGAGATTTATTTAACTTGTTTCCACTCCATCCTCTAGCCTGGAACTGCTTCACTAGACACTACCAAAGCCTCCTTTTGGTATTTTCTGAAAACCTACACTGAGCCTGTGGTCCATGCAGTAGCCATACAATGATTCTTTCCACCTTTTGTATAGCATGCCTACCCCAAATTAACTAAGAAATCATAACATTAGGGAAGATATGGATCATCTCAGAAACTTATTTCAGCTAAAGACATATACATCAGGGGGAAAAAGTAACTTACTGAAAATATATTAATTCCTGGATTTCTAAATATTCAAAGAAAAGGAAGAGATAGCAAAATTATTTCCTTCATGGGGACAAAAATGAAACAATTTAACCCACAACGACTTTTGTGTTTGCTACTAAATATCTAGAGAATGGACCAAAAAAACCTTAAAAAATAAGTGAAAAGATGTTTCCATTTCCTTAATATAACAATAATATTTAGGATTGTAAATGTATATGCAATTGGCAAATCAGAAAAATATTGCTTTGCTTGCTCTTGTTTCTCTAGGAACATTGAACAAATTTATTTTTAAAAGGTCAAATAAAATGATAATTTGAGATATAAAATTATTTTTTCTTGAAAAATATTTGGGTACTTATTAGTCCATACTCTTCTAAAGAAATACAGTCTTGTTCACAGTATAATAAAGGTTTGAACTAACATTCTTCATTGAAATACACAGACCCATTTTACTGTTTGAGAAATCCATGATTCTGTATCATAGTCATTAAGTATTTAGAGAGTAAAGTTAAATCCAAGTATGTTTTTTGTTTGTGTAACAACTTACAGTATAAGTTTTAAGATGTCTTTATTTTTTCAGTTTTTATTGCTATAAAAGTATTCATACAAACCACATGCATACATATACTCAAAATAATCTGAGACCCGTTTCTTCATAACAACAAATATATACTATATATAGACTAAGGTAGGAAAATTATTGGTGCTTATGAAAAATTATTATATAAATGAAATAAATTGAATCATTAAAAGCCTTAAAAAAACCATGCCTCTCAGATCTGCTGGGAAATGCAAAAACTTATCTCTGGTTAAAAAAGTATACTGTAAAAATGGATTCTGCACAAGAAGTTAGAACCAATATGTTTTCAGTTTTATGTCAAAATAACTTTGAATACATCACATATTGTACCAGCTAATATTATCACTCAAAATTATTTAGTACAAGGACTTGTGACAAAGGTCTAAATGTACTTGAACAAAAATGGAATTTCCCCAAATCTAAGGACACTTGTAGTGGCTATTCTTTCAAAGAAAAGAAAATCTAGTAAGTATTATTTTCTAATTAAAAGTCACATTACCCAAAAGCTACATGAGTCGTGCAGACAAATCTACCTCTAGGATATAGCCTGAACACAATGGCCGGTCTTGAGTATGTTAAAAGACTGTTACACCTGCTCCCTCTCCACAGAGTGGATGTTTTTAGACTCTTTCCCACAAGGAGAAATGGAATGAATGACCTTCACACACCAACTAGAATCATATCTGCCCACAATGCTCAATGCATTTGAATTTGGCTGTGACCCAAGATAGGAAGTGAATTAAGAACTCTGGTTCTGTATTTACTAGGCACATGGAAAGCCCCATACTAGCTGTTGTACAATGGAGTAGCCCTACTTTTTGTTGGCTCTAGAATGTGTGGAGCTAGTTTACACCCACCAGCCAACATTAATGACTCTGGGTGTGCAGGAATGAGGCTTTTCCACCACTGGAGAACCTTCACCCCGTCTCCTTTGCAAACTCACATAATAGACCTGTCAGCCAGAGAGAACGGATGTCTCAGAGCCACGTGGCACTTTAAAACTTCCTTCTCCACAGCTGGAAGAAACAGGAATTTCCTCAAAGTAGCCCTGCAGCTGCAGAATTTGGAAGACTTGAAAGTAAGAATATGGGGGCTGGTGGTGAGCTCAGAGGCAACCCTTTGGACAGAACTTCATACATTTAGAGAATTTGAAACAAAAACTTCTCGTCTGATACAGCCTATTGGGAAATCAGCATCCTTTATGATTGGTTAATGGAGCAAATTCATAATCAAAGGCCAGCAAGCTCACAGGAAACTACTTGGAGCTACCAAATAAATTATTTTATAAATTGTATCAGATTATCTCCAGCAGTCTTTTATTCCTGTGTTAATGTACAAAAACAAAACTTTACATGTAAATCCTCTGAAGTACAAAGTTTCCGTCTATCATAAGATAGGCGTTTAGGTTACAATTCATTGTTTTTGAGTTGGATATCACAAATGTGCTTTCAAAAGGGATCCTAAACATTTATTATCTTCATAGAACCATAAAATGATAACAGAAATTTTTCAGAAAGTAATCACTGAAAGACTCTTAAGAATAGGATGAATAGCTGACCAATCATCTTGCCACATAATGTGGACAAATTTAGAAAGCTTAGCAATTTTATTTATTTTTCTTTTTGCACAATCTTTGGTCTCTATCTACTATCCTCTTTTTCCATTTCTGGTCTATCTTTCTAGCATAGAATTTACAGTACCAGGAGCACACTAAATTCTTCAAATGTAATGTCCTATAATTCATACAAAATTAATCATAAATTACTTAAAATGTCCTTTTTGTATGAATATGGTATGTCTTTATTTTTGCAAAAATTTTAAGACCTTGCTGCTGCAGTATATCTAGGTCTTCAACACATTTTTTAATGGGGAACTGTGACCTACACTAAAACGTATGCATGTTTGGAAAATGCATGGAAAGCTAGGCTTCAATATTCTTTGCACAAAACTGTACACAGGAGGGATACAATACCGAGTGTGAAAAACATCCATTCCAACCAAGCACTAGAAATGGTTATCTATCTTCCATTCCTTTTATCTTCATTTTAACTTAACTAACTATTTCTTCACATGGCTTTGTTTGTGCTCTCTCAACCCCGTGGTGTGCCTGTTTAACTAAATCAGAGAGCTGGAGGGTGAGGCCACGACTTCCAATAAGATTTAATTATGAGTGCAGATATGAACAAGATTTAGACTATTAAGCCTTGCACTTCAAAAAAACCTTTAACATATTTTGCCTTTAAATCTTTTATCACCTGCAAAAATTAATTAAGTGCAGATGTAGCAGGTTCGGTTTGGATGCCAGGGTTCATTTCCTGTCTATGCCTTGTCAGACAACCTATTACACCTCCTCGTGAACTGGAGGCAAACCGAAAACGGGGCTCATAAATCACCATTCAGCCCTCTTTCGCCCTTTCCTGGATTGGTCCTTTTTTGTATGGGGCAGATCTCCAGCTCATTATTCATGAATATACTTTAGACAACATGCCAAGTGTCATCTGCATTTAAACAAACCATTTGTTAAACAAATTATAACTATTGTGTAAGAATGCATCAGGTTAAAATGCAAGACTAAGTTAATGCCTCTGACTTTTAATCATTCAGAGTTCCTGCAGGGAGTCATCCCAAACTGGCATCTGAGATCTGAGATCTTTTCAGAAAAAAATGACATGCTGACTTGTTTTAATAATACCACTGTTGCACAACAAGCGACAATGATTGCTAACCAGGGGAAGTGGCCAATTGGTTACCAAAGCAACAGCATTCTTTCCAGCACATCTGACTATTTAAAGTCTATATTCTGTAGGGAAAAGTAAATTCAGGTTCTGTTGGGTTATTTTAACTGTGGAAGTATCAATTCATTTAAGGATCATAAAAGTTGCCCTGATCTGCGCCTTCTTCTCATTAAATTGCAGTTAACACCATGAAAGTGAAACGTGAATGTTTATGGTTTCAGAACTGCAATCCTGAATTTAATGAGTTTCCACATTCAAAGGAAACACACCCTTCAGTTGTTTGCAAGTGCTAAAAGCAAGACAACCTAACAGAGAAATACAAATCCACTTCCTTTTATCTAGAGTCGCTGGAAACGCAGCACTGGCCAGGAATACATACCAGATCTACAATCAATATCTTGCTTATATTTAGTTGGTCTCTCAAGTATTTGGCGGTAATTGCAACTGAATTAAAAAAGCAGAACCCCCTGTGGAATAGAGAAGAACAGAGAAATAAGAAAGCAAATCATCCAGGAAAACCATTATAAATAATGTTCAGAGCATTTTTTAAAATGCTATATGATCTCTGAAGCCATAAATCTGCTTCTGGGAGTACCTCGCAAGATTTTTCAGTCCATCTGCTAACAATTAGAGGCTTCAGAAACATGCATGGGGCAGGTGACCGCCAGGAACTGTGGCGCTTGGAGATGGGCAACAGTTCCTGGTACTTACATGGCTGCGGATTCTTCAGCGTGATGGCCTGGGGGCCTCACAACAGCAAACCCATTCTGTAAGAACAAGACAGGTTTTCAGTGGCCAGATATGAGGGGCTTGCTTGGATCTCTACACCCTACAGAACATTAGGTATACACTTAAAATACTGCCTCTTAGATGCTCCTGATCTTGTTTTCTTGCCCCTATTACTATGTTGCAGAATGAATAGAAACAATATATATGATCACACTTTCTCAGACCATGTCTCAAAAAGAAGGCTCCCACAGAGCCAGGGGAAGAACAGAAACTTGGGAGTTATACCTAGCTGGCAGACATGCATGTCAGCTATTATATTTGCATGATTCATTTTCAAGAACAACTTCTTTCATGACATCAACATCCTACAAAGGGAGAAGAAATTCACTCTTGGTGCAACTTTAGGTCAACGTTTGGAAAGACCTGAGAAGATCCAAAGTGAAAAATTTTTAGCTGGATTGGATTCCTTCAATGATTATTTCCACTTCGATGTCAGCAAAATGATAAATTTACACTCACACACTCACATAGACATAAAAGAAACCTCACAAAGGTGAAAAAGAGAACAATGGAAAGCCCATATTTCTTCCAGTCTATAAATTTATCTTGGATGACTGCCAAGACTTGCAACTTTATTGGATTCCCTAAGTCAATTTCTAGCCCAAGTTCTGGAATTTTATAAAGAATTCCAGGGCTGAGTAGCAATCGGATCTATCCATGATCAAGGAATGCCTTAACCTACAGATTAGTTGGAATGCATCACGGGAAGCTGAAGTAACTCCAGCATGAAGGCAGGGAACTATAAATCCTTGCAAAGCCAGTGTGCTCAGAAAAGTTGGTTGTCTGTTGTGAAAAATAATCATTCATCACATGGTTCACACCACCTTTCACTCAACTATGACTTAAGTAACATGCTCAAAAGAGAATATTTCTTTAATACATAATCTTTAAACTTTTGAAATAATTTTAATATACTCAAGGAATTTTTCCCCCCAATTTTTAACTGTAAGCATGAAAGTATTGAGAAAACTATCTATGCCCTAGGTCTTTAACTATACATACAATTTTTTGTTACAGTGATTAACAATAAGTTGATTTGCTATCTATTTTGGTGTGTGTATATAATGACAATCTCAGAAGCAAATTAGGAATTGCTATGCTTGAATCTGTGTCCTAAAAGTTAGGCACTGGAAACTAATCCCTAGTGTAACTGTATTAAGAGGTAAATTGGTCTTGAGGGCTCTGTCCTCCTGTGGGAGTGCGTTAGTTAGTGAAGTATTGGGTTTCTGATGAAAAGAATGAATTTGGCCAGAATTTCCTGTATCTTACTTTTGTTGCTTCTCTTTTGCCATTTTATGACTAAGTATGAAAAGACATCACCAGATGCTGATGCTGGGCTCTCAGGCTTCCTATCCTACAGAACAGTAAGTCAAATAAACGTCTATTGTTTATCAATTTCCCTATCTGTGTTATTTTGTTATAGTAGCAGATAATGGACTAAGACATAAGATAACAAGCTGACTGGAAATCTTGTGAGGCAAGATTACAAGTTTGAGGCCAGCCTCAGCAACTAGCAAGACCTGTTTCAAAATAAAAAGGACTAGGGTATATGTAGTACAGAGGTACAGAATATGAGAGAGAGAGAGAGAGAGAGAGAGAGAGAGAGAGAGAGAGAGAGAGAAGGAAAGAATGAAGGAAGAAAGGAAGGAAGGGAAGAAGGGAGGGATGTGCGAATAAATGACTCCTGGAATGGTAGCAAAACAGTCCTTTCTTTTTCTTAAGAACTCTCTCTTTCTCTGGCAATAATACATTAATATGGAAGAAATATGAAAGTTAAAGAACTATACAAGACAATCAAGACTGATATATTTTTTTAAAAGTTCCCTATTTTCTTCTTGATTTTTTAATTTTTTATCTTTATTGGTGCATCATGGTTTTGTATAATGGTGGGATTTGTTGTGACATATTTGCTGTATCTGACATGTGTGGCTTCTCGTAAGTACATGTGCATAATATAACAATATCATTTGGCTCATGTCTCTCTCCAGTGCTTCCACCCTTCCTCCCCACTTCCTAGCTTTCCTCTGATCTTCCTTTGCTTTTCATGTGATCACCCCCTTCCTTTCTTTGTGTTCTTCTTCTCTAGCTTCCACATAGGAGAGAAAACATACAACCCTTGACCTTTTAATTTTGGCTAATTTCACTTAACATAATGACCTCAAGTTTTATCCATTTCCCTGCAAATGATATAGTTTCATTTATCTTTGTGGCTGAATAAATATAAATAATAAATATCCATTGTGTGTATATACCACACTTTTTTTTTTTTTTTGGCACTTTAGCTCTTTTTATTTTGAGACAAGGTATCACTAAGTTGTTTAGGGCCTCTCTAAGTTGCTGAGGCTGGCTTTGAACTTGTGGTCCTCCTGCCTCAGCCTCCCTAGCCACTGGGATTACAGGCATATGCCACTGCATCTGACCTATACCATACTTCTTTATCCACTCATCCATTGATGGACACCGCGACTGGTTCCATAGTTTGGCTATCTTGAATTATGCTGCTGTAAACATGGGTATGCATGTATCACCATACTATGACAACTTTCTTAAGGTAAATACAGAGGATTTGCATAGCTGGATCATATAGTGGTTCTATGACTAATCAAGATTAAAATTTTAAGATTCTAGGGTGAGACTATGCAGTGCTAGTATAGATCTGTTGAGAATGGAGAATTCTGTAAAGATTATGATAGATGCAATTTAAATCACTGGAAAAACAATAGGATGAAAACAAAAACAAATATAAGGCATAAGAAATATAATTAGCACATAAAAATCTTAAATTAACAATATGAAAAATCTTTTATAAATAAATTTAAAATATTACATTTTTATGGGTAAAGGACAAAGAAGAAAACGTCCAGTTGTCAATGATTATAAGAAAAAATATTCAACTTAACAAATAATCAAATAAATACAGATGAAAACCTGAATAGAAAGCTCATTTTTTTCTACCCAGAATATTCAATATTCTAATTGAATATTAGAAAATTCTCTCTGCTGACAAGAGCTATAGCTTATCCACTTATAAGCTGCTTGTAGAAGGAAGGGTAACTCACAATCTCTCTGGAAAATAATCCACCTGATATATCTGGAGCCTTTAGAAAAACAATCCTATCCCTTGATTTGATGCTTATAGGATTTTTGCCTTAATGATATTATTAACTATGTATGCAAGTATTTATGTAAAATTTCATGTCTAATTTATAATTAAATATTGGGAATTATCTAAATTAGCTAACATTAATATAATAGTTAGTAAATCATGACACATTTATACCAAGAAATATTAGGTAGTCATTAAAACTTTGTTAGCTGAACACACTGGCACATGCCTCGAATCCCAATAGCTCAGGAGACTAAAGTAGGAGGATGGAAAGTCCAAAGATAGCCTTAAGCAACTTAGTAAAACCCTGTCTCAAAATAAAAAATAAAATAAAATAAAATAAGGGATAGGGATGTGGCTCAGTGGTTAAATACCCTGGGTTCTATCCCTGGTACCTCCCCACAAAATAAGTTTGTTATAAATATTCAGTGAAACAGAGAGGACTTTATAATGTCAATTCAAAAATTATTAGTGTCAGTAATATACACAATGATATCTCTGAAGCTAAGGTAATAGATGTGATTTTATTTTTCTGATGATTTCTATATTTTCCAAATGGTTTTACAAAAATTATGTGTTATTTCAAAGAGAAAACTAAAAAAACAAAGAGAAACCTGAGAGGTAGATGTTAATGGGTCATATTCACATAGATAGAAATGGATTTTTAAAGGACATTCTGGACAGGGTAAATGCCAGCATTCAAAGAAGAAAGAAGCTTAAGAAAGCATTATGTACAGGAACTCAATACAAGTAAAGTTCATGTTGAGAAAAAAATATAAAAATAAAATTACATAGGTCATTAGCTGAGTTAAAGAAGAAAAAATGAGAGAGGGAATTTGAACCGCACCCCCCACTTTCCCTTTCAGTCATATTCCTTGAATAGAAGTCCGCCTTCCACTTACAGTCTTCTGCTGTGACTGCCACCATTCTGCTAAACTACTTCTAAACTGCTTAATTTTATATTAAAAATGATCTCCTTCCCAATCTCAATAAACCTTTTCTTAGTCATCAGCATCTACTCAAATCTTCTATTGTGCCCCTAGGAACATCCAATCCCCTACACCCTCCAGGTATTCTCTGCATGCACCACTTTTCCTAGCTGAAACCTGTCAGGGCTGCCTCTCCTGCAGTCTGCTCACTGTAGAGCTTTTCTCCAAAACCTCCAGACCAGCTTGCAGTAAAAGGCAGAGATGGAGTTTTCCTGTTTCTCACTGTTTCTTTGAGATCATAAAACCCACGTCATCCACTTCCAGAACACATTCTTGTAAAACAACAACAAAAGATTAAGTACTCAGGGAAAGAGAAGATAGAACACAATAAGATGACCAAGAGAGTGCTGGCTAAGGCACTGCAGGTCCCTTGTGCCCTGTTGCTCTAGAGGAGATGTTAGTCTCACCACCTGCAGTTTGGATCCCATCCTCTCCTACTCTCATTTATCCACCTTCTTTCATCCACATATTAAATTTATATTGAAATTTCCCTCCCTATTAAATGGCCTTTACTGCGATTCAAATAGGATCAGGCTTCTACCATTTTGGAGTATAGATAGATAGATACGCACATGCATCCTAAATCTCATCAGTTCCACCAGTTTCCACACTTCTTTTCTTCTTTTAACAGCCACAATTCTGGTACAGATAATTTATCCTGTTTCCTCTCTCCTTCTCCTAATCTCTGCCTCAATCAACCAACTCCATCACTAAAGAAGCTCTTACAAGGGTGTCAATGAATGCAATAATTTTACCCTTTCAACCTACTAGCCCCTCATTAAATTTCAACCCTACTGGCTACTTTTTCATTTATTAAAGATTACTCCTGTGGCTTCTTGATTTCACTCTCTCCTAGTTTTCTTACCTCTCTTTTTACTTCTAATAAGTCTTCTGTTCATAGTTATTGATGTTATTCAAGGCCACATCTTAGGCTTCTACAATTTTAGAGTAGATGAATGGATGAATTCAGTGGCTACCCATTATAAGATATTCCATGGATTTATGTTTCCAGGATGAATTTTCCTCTGAGCACAGACCCTCATATTAGCCCACATACTTATTATCTTCATTTAGATATCTCAAGGTCATTTCAAATTCAATATATTCAAAATCAAACCTTGATCTCCCAGCCTTATTTAATTTAGCAATGATATCATGATTTGTCATTGTCTCAGTTAGAGACCAATGAAGTTAATTGTCTTTAGTGGTTCTTTCTCCATAATCTTTCTTCATCTCATTTTCTCTCATAATCAATCTCTATAGATTTTATTACTTAAATTGATGTACTCATATATGTGCCTGTTCCTTGAATATTCTAACTTTTAAATTTCTACCTTTCTTTCCATCATTCCTACAGTAATTATTGCTATTGATTTCAATATCCACACAGAAAACCCACTCAAGCAGATTTTCTCCTTACCTTTTATAAATTGGTTTTCTGTTTGTAGTCATACTCCTAGACACTGTCATTACCAATAAAAAATTCACCTTCATAATTTCAGTGCCAAACATTCTAATCGCTCACTATCATGTCTTTCCAGTGAAAACCTCAGATGCACTGGGACTTCCAACCCATTGACCTCATTTAATTTTTGCTATATACCATTCATCCCACCACCATGTTCAATTTCTTCCTTATCTGGTTTGGACTTCGGTTCCACGATTATATTCACTTTCCTTCTGTACTCTGTTACTTTGTCCCTTTCTCCCTAATATGCCCCTGGTATATTAGTCCACTCAGGCTGCCATAACAGAATACCACAGTCTGGGTGGCTCAAACAACACAAGTTAATCTCTCCCTTTCTAGAGGCTGAAAGTTCTGGGTCCATGCCTAGCAAGGTTTGACTGGTGAGGGCTCCTTACCTAGTTGAAGATAACCACCTTCTCACTGCAGTCCTCACATGGCCTTTCCTCAGAGCACTCAAAGAGCACTCTGCTGTCTCTTCCACCTTACATAAGGGCACTGGTCCTTATTAACGTCCTTCTGATCTTAAGTAACCTTTATCATCTCCTTACAGGTCCTATTCCAAACAGTCATACTGGGAACTAAGTGTTCAATGTCTGGATTTAAGTGAGGCACATTAATTCCTCAACATACTTTCAGTTTGTCCCTTTCTCCCTCCAACACACTCCTCTGGTACCATATTGGAAGCAAAGGACAGACCTCACTAGACAATCCAAATTGACATCATCTTGATTGTGGGCTTCTAAGTCTCCAGAACTATGAGAGAACACATTTTTAAAAAAAAAAAAAAAAAAAACAAATTACATAGTCTGTGGTATTTTGTTTTAGTAACATGAATGAATGAAGATACTCAGAGACTTGCCAAATACCTCTTCTGAGAACTCATCTACATTTGTAATGATGTACCTATAAGATTAATTGTTTGATTTATTTGTTTTCATTATTGTGATTATGATCACAACCTCATTCACCAAAGCATTTCTTTTTTCCTTACTATTTTATTTTCTACATTTACACAGTACCCAGCAGATAGCAGTTGTTCAGTAAAGAATGATAAAACTAAATTTGTGAATAGATTCTATGCTGAATTTTTTTTCTTTTCTTGATGTCCATTTCTCCAGTCTGGCCTTGGCCAGGCTAGTTCTTTAGTCTTGCAAAGGTTCAAGTTTTTGCACCCCGGTTATTTGAAGGAAATCACTTATTAACTTGAGAGTACCTTCCTTCTCAGAAATACATAAAATACTTTGCACTTTATAAATAGAGCATTAGGGTAGAAGAAAGAGGCCTGATATCCTTTAAAATAAAGATATTATTCTTATAGAAATATCTCTCAGATTGGATTCTGAACTTTTGACAGGGAATGTGTTTAGTATTTTTCTGCACCCCTTAATGTCTGGTACAAAGATTTGTTGTATTCATACCACATTAACCAGGTTTTTCCTTGGCTGAAGTACATATATTTCTTCAATTACTATTTTTCTTTCTTTTTTGGTGCTGGGGATTGAACCTAGGGCCAACCTACCACTGAGCTACATCCCTAGCCTTTCTATTTTTATTTTGAGCTGGGTCTCACTAATTTGCCAGGCTGGCTTTGAACTTACCATCCTCCTGCCTCATCCTCCCAAGTTGCATCAATTGATATTTTTCAATGAATCTTTGTAATACTTAGTTTTACTCATTTTAAAGTAACAATAATGTACTACCCTTTAAAAAATATAATTATAAGAAAATGTACATAATGTACAATAAAAGATTTAGTGACTTGGTTTATTATTTTGTCGTAAATACTAATGATAATAGATAATGATTTTCATTTTGTGTATAAAGTCTGTTCTCACAAACTTTGGAGAGCATACAGTATACTTATACTTTTTCCCTTTTAATTTGTGAACATTGCAGATTATAGTATAAAACCTAGAAATGCCATATTATTCAATACAATTTTGATTTCTTTTCTACTTTATCCATTGTAAATCTCTTTGATTTATATTTTATTCAAGTTTATGATGACCAAGTAATTAATATAAGTAAATGTATATTAAAGTACTTTTTCTGGACTTATATGAAATTTATGGCAATATATTTTTTGTTTCAATAATCTGATTTATTCCTGTTCAATTTTATATTTGTTCCAGTCATAAGCACGACCAATCATAGAGTTTCAAAAGTATTTTAACATCATTTATTTTCTACATTTACACAGTACCCAGCATATAGCATTTGTCCAGTAAAGAATGATAAAACTAAATTTAAGTAACCTTTATCATCTCCTTACAGGAGATGATAACAATTAGTAAGTAACATTAACAATGTTTCAAGTACTGAATGTGCCCGCATCCTCACTTTATTGTTTAGATTAGCATATGGACATTTCTCTTTGGTTTAAAGGGAAGAAATGGTATGCTCTTTGGTGTCACCATGTGGGGAAATACAGTAGAATATTAGATTACCTTATATAATCTATGTGACATCCAGGAAAAAATAAATCCATAATATTGTCCACATATAATGATTTGAGGAAAAGGAATCTAATAATTTTAGATTAGCCTATTTTTATAACTGATAAAATTTACATTTTTTTCTGTGAAAATTTATCAAAATGTCAAATTTGTTCTTTCATTCCTTATATATACAGTGAAAATTTCCCTAGGCAAATAAAAGGAAGACAGTAAACAAAGTACTGAAACCACTTTAAACATTCAGTTTTTGACTCCACATAAGCTGAGTTTATCCATGGTCAGTATGGGTATAGAAAATTCAGAATGTGAAAATTATCTAACCATTTCACTTGTGTTCATAAGGTTGGGCAGAAGAGATGCACATCCCACGTCCATGGCCATTATGAACGATGGATGAATTTCCATGGTTCCATTACTAATTCCTGAACAGTACAAGCTAGGTTTCAAAATCAAAGAAAACAAGGGTCTAATCACACTGAGAGTGATATAGTAAGAGCACATTATGTACCAGAATCAACTATGAACACAGAATCTAAAACAGAAAAGCAAAGATGACTTGTACAAACTTTAAGAAAAACAAGGGAACTAGAGCTTAAACTAACACTACCTAAAATATCCAGCCATCCCATTAGTTACTTACTAATTTTTATTTAATTACTCTGGATAAAAGGATAACAGTACAGAGAATAGAAAGCCTATTTGACCTTTATGAACTGACAACAAGAGATGAAATGATTGTTTTTCTTTTTTAGAAATATTTATTTATATGTAAAATATATATATATATAAATTATGATGATTAAATATTATAATTTTACTTAAAATTTTTAAAAATGTTTCTCTCTTTTTTAGAAATATTTATATGTAATATATATATATATAAATTATGATGATCAAACATTATATTCTTACTTAAATTTTTTAAAACATGTCTCTCTCTTTTGGAAAGCTATAAGAACATCAGATAAACCCATCATCTGGAATAAAATATTTTCTTCCTAACACAACTGCCTACTATCCAAAGATTAATTGAGCATATCAGAGAAGCTGATTGGGAGTTTGTTTTAAAATTTTCTCTTTTAGTGCATTGCTAATTTAGAGCTCATTAATTTCCTCCCAATTGTAAGTATCACTAGTAAAGTATTTCTAAATGTACCAAAGTATAAATGGGTAGTGAAACAAATGTAACAAAACCAAGCACAGCCTGGAAAAATTCTACAGCATGTATTTCCAAGTAAAGATGTGATGGTTGAATTATTACTTCCAATGCATTTACTGAACTGGAAATTCATACGCAATGTTTTATGTGGTTGAAATATTTCACTGGAAGCCAAAATCCTAGCTATGCCAAAAAGATTCATATTGATGCATCATCAATTGCAAAGATGACTTTAAGAAACAGTCCTTATCTACATATAGGTTGAAGGATTTTTTTTAAGGAAAATAGTTGGGAATATTTTAATCTACTTTGATATTAAATATTAAATGAAGTTATCAAATATGTGCATGTACTCTTTTATTGTGGTTAAAAAAAAAGTGCTGGAAGCTGCCAGAACCTAAAATTTATATGATTATGCTAGCATGGCACAACTTTTGTTCCCCCAATTTGTTTGTCTTTTCCAACATCTCAATAGATTTATTTTCCATGTATACAAGTTCTTTACCTATAAGACAATAATGAAATAAAGGATGCATTTTTCTCAATTAACAGGTTTTAAAAAATTATTCATCGGAATAAACTTCTTATTCTTTATGTTAGGTAGCACAGAGGTCAAGAAGTGAGAAACATGGTAAAGACATAATGGTTTTAAAAGATTTAATTGAATAAAGATCCTAAAGTTCTCCCATTATACTAAAAATTTGTTTTTAAAAATCAGTACTTGAAGGGATTGTGTCATCTGTTGGTCTTATTAGAGTTTTTTAGCTGTTTTTGGTGTAGAAAGGAGTGGGTAATCCCATCTGTTCACAGAATTAAAATATGCATAATATTGCTCATTTCCTACAATAGCCCTTCAGTTATAAGAATTCCCCACCTCTTATTCAAGTAAATTGAAAAAGTCCATCAAAATTCTCTAGGGCCTGGTGGAACACCTATGACAGTTCACTTGAACTTGGTTTGACTATACTTCCCCAACTGAAACAGTGCAAGTTACACTGATCATAGTGGTATGAAATTCAATTCTTTTTTTTTTTTTTTTCAATTCTTAACCTGAAAATTTTCAAAGGAAATTAAATGTAGTGTCTTTGTTGATATCACTAGATGTTTACGTTTTGGGGTAAGATTGTACAGGAAAGTTGGATGGACACTACCTTCCCCTACTAGTAGCCTCTGATAATAGATTGGAGAATTTAGATTATCAGAACACAACTCAGGAGCAGAGAAGGACAAATACATTCTCTTCTTCTGTCTTAACCTCCCCCAATTCTGTTTAACCTTGAAAGAGTTTGGGTGACCTTGGCTCAGATTCCACATTTCAGGAATAACTCAGGAAGAGCTATGCTGTTGATGAGCTACTAATTAAGCAACAATATCAATTTGACCATTATGAATGAGACAGATTATCATTTATTCAACATATCTTATATCGGCTTCCTTCAAGGTCCCTATTGATAATAACTGTAAATTCCTGGTTTATTCCAAATACTTTCCCTTCAGCTACACTAATTTCTATGATAAAAATGGTTTCACATGATTTATATTGTGAAAACAATATGGTGAAAGTAGAATATATCTTTTCCAAGATTTAATTTCTTTGAAATCAAACCTTTCTTAGAAGTAAAAAGAAATGTATTGTCTATTAAGGGTTGTGAATCTTTACGAGAAAGAAAGAATCACTAGTCAGTAGACATTTCCTAACAATATCTGAAGTATTTCTAAAATTTTATATTTAAATTAATAAATTAAGGTGAGTCTTTTGGGTTGTCTTTAACTGTAGTTCACTACTATGCGTAATATTTTGGAATACACAAGTTTAGCTTCTAAAACTCATTAACTTTAGCCTTAAAAAAAGAACTTCTAAAAAGACAAGGTCGCCTTAGAATTAATGCTATTAATCTACAGCCGCTAAGGGAAAAATGTTTCACAAAGAAAGATTGTCTCAATCATACTAGAATCTGGGAGGTTAAGGGAGGTAGGGAGAGTTGCCAAGAAAACAATAAGGGACATATGGGAATACCATTTTGTTTCTTTGAGGAAGCTCAAGGGAGCCAGGAAAACAGGAGCCTAACATTAGCAGTTTAACTGAATGGTGGACTCCAAAGCTTATGCACAGCTGCCAGCCCTGCTCCCTGAAGACTCCAGAAAGAAAGCGGTTGATGACAGTCCTGGAAAAGTTTTTAGGAAGCCTGGCATCTGTGGTCCATAATGCCCAGAGCCTTGAGCCTGGCAAAGCTGTGGCTATCGATGGGTCTAAATGGATTCGTGAAAAACCAGGCTCCTGGTAGGAAGGAGATGAGGCATCCGATGCTGCTTATATTACATGTAATTTAAGTTGAGTCTTTTATGAAAATAATAACAACGGATCCACTATGAAGAAGGTTTTGTTGTAAAGGAGGAAGTCATCAGGATGTGGATCTTGGTAAGGCAATAATAACCCCCTGAAAGCAATTTGTTTAGTTTATCAATCAGTGGTTTCATTTGACACAAGGCCCAACAATTCAATTGGCTGAGTTTTTTGAAATATGACTGTTTTTTGGACCACAATGACCAAAAAAGAAAAAAAAATCAGGTATTTTTTTTTTATCATGTAAACAGAGCCTCAGTATGAAAAACTTCAGAAAAACAGGAATGAGGGCAAAAGTGTTCTTGCTTTCACTTTTTTTTTTAAACCAGAAATCATTTTTTTTAAAGAAAAATAATCATAGACTTTTTTTTAAAGGCAGTATTACAAAATAATAGTAATGACCAAGACCTGAGCATAGATCATGCTGGGGGAGAAGCATTATACCAATAAATAGTAAGATCTCTTTTGTCATTATACTCATATCTTTCTATAGTATATTTGTTTTCAACCAATATAGTGGTAGTAATATTTTTGATACCATATCATGCATACAAACATTTTCAATTGGACTCATAACATTTCAAAAAATTTTAAAGTAACTATTAGGTTATTTGGGTAGATAATTTTAACTTTGGCCATATTGTCATTTTTCTGATTATAGAATTTCTTTTTGCATTTAAATTCTAATTGTCCATGACCATGATCTAGAAGGAGAATAGCTAACAAGCAAGTTGATCAATTCAGTTACAACTAGGCAGTTCAATAAAATTTTCAACCAAAGAAACTGTGAATAATTAATATACGTAATAGCATTATTCAAAAAGAACACAAAGTGAATTGACCAGACTTCATTTTACAGCAAATTCATGTGTGTGTGTGTGTGTGTGTGTGTGTGTGTATGTGCGTGTACACACACACACACTGAATTTACTGCTATATAAAATTACAAAAGTGTAAAATACTTATGTTTTCTGAGTATGTATGATATGTGCAATTTGGGCACTGGTATCAAAAAAAGCAAAACAATGTCTTTTGCAGAAGTTGAAACAGAAAAGCAAGACCATCTGCAATACACATAAACCAGCAGGTATCAAATTTAACTCTTATCAAAAGACCAAAAACAAACATAAATTATTGGAACACATTTTCCATTTGATATTATTTGTTTGTTGTATATTTTAAATAGTGAGGACAAAAACAAAGCACTAAAAACCTTGTAAGCATGTGCCAAATTTGAGACTAGAATTTATTTCAGGAAGCATTCTTGCTGATCTCAGTTATTTATTTATTTTTTAAAAATATCATTAAGACTTTGACTAAAAGTGTTAAGTGTGTGTCAGTGACTGAGATGAGGTCAGCAAGATTTAGAGGAGAGGCAGACACAGAGTCTTAAGTAAGATACAGCAAACTTTAGTCAGTATGAGCTAAACCACAGACGAGTAATGAAATCTGGACAGTTCAAAACCAAGAATCAGATGAAGAGGCTGGATATAGGCATATCCAATTACCATGGAGCAGGCAGTTAAAACTACAAACTAGGAACTGAAATATCAGCCATCAGAAAAGCAGATGGGTAGGATAAAAACCTAGTGAGAAATGGATGTTGCAGTGAGAACATACCAGGCAGTCCAAATAGGTAACAGGTCTCCAGCAAAAAAATCAAAGTAATAGGCAGACTCGCTTTTTACTTCACCCAAGATCTGTTAAATGCTTCCTTGTTTGTTACTTTTCAGTGGTGTAAATCAGCACAGAAGTTGACTTTCAGGTTTTTAGAAAGCATTCAGGCACCTAGTACAAGAGGAAGCAGGAAGCTGAGCGACAGCAAGCAGTTCCCCACAAGATTGACATGTAACTACCAAGGTTTCTTCCTTCCTGTGATGTTGAAGTAGCCATTCAACAGTACCTATGCAGGCAGGAGATTAGCAACATATTTGTTCCTTCCTTCATTTAAGTTGAAGAATCGAATAGAGAAACAATTTAATATGCCATTCTAATCACTTATATTTGTCCTTAATTAGTGAGAGACATAAAATTTGCAACAGGAAAGAACTTCAGCATCCTTTCAACTATGAATTTGTTTTGAAAATACACACCTGATCAGAAGAAGGGTGTGCAAAATATTTAATCCTGACAAACAAAAAATAGTCAAGAATGACTTTTTAAAATCATTGAAGACGTTTGAACACGATTTTTTTTAAAAAAACTCAAATTCCAAAGAAACAGCCCCTTTCTAGCCTTTATTATTTTTAAAACACAATGCCAAGCATATAATCAAATTTTACAAGACACAGGAAAAAGCAAAAATCATAAGAATTTTGACTCAGAATTATCAGACACTTTACCATTATTATGGGAAAGAATAGGTGTAATGGAGAGAACAAAAATTTCAAAAGAGAGATAGAAGCTGTAAAGAAGAACTAATTAGAAATCTTAGATATTGATAGTATAATGTGTAAAGTGAAAATTATTTGGATAGAATTTATAGCAGACTGGAAAGAAGACAGAAACAATGAACATAAAGATAGGTCAAGAGAAATTATCCAAACAGGGGTAGAGAAAAGAAAGCCAGACTGAAAATAATGAACAGAGAATCAATGTCCAGTGGGACAGCATGAAGTCATCAAATACACACACAACAGGACCCCCAGGAACACAGGATATAGAGAATGAGGCAGGAAAAAAAGTGTTTGAATATTAGTTAAAAGTTCTCCAATTTTTGTCAAAAATAGTAAGCCCCTGGCACAGGAAGCTCAATAAACTTCTACAGAATAAATACCAAGAAATTGTATCTAATTCAAAAACCTCTAAAAAGGAAAGGTAAAATATTTTAAGGATAGCAAGAAAAAAACATTAATGACATCAATGACATCAATGACAGCTGACTGCTCATCATCAAAAAAGTTTTAAAAAAGAAAAATGTAGATGACATTGGAAAGACCAAGCGTTAAAGAACTATCAATTATAGAATTCTAAACCAAATGATAATATTATTCTGAGAAAAAACATTTTCTTATAAACAAAAGATGAGAGAATTTGTTGCCAATAGAACTGTAATGCAAGGAATGTGGAAGGAAATTCTTCAGATTGAAAGGAAATGATACCAGATGGAAGCCTGGATCTGCCTAAATGGATACCAAGCACCAAGAAGATTAAATATGTGGTCGAATATGAATGACATTTAGAATTTTTATTTTGTATGTATATATATTTCTTTCTTCCCTGATTTCTTTCTCTCTCTCTCTCTCTCTCTCTCTCTCTCTCTCTTTCATACACACACACACACACACACACACACACACACACTTTTAAATTTGTTTAAAATTTTTCAGCTAATGTAAGAGAATTTACTGGTAATTTAATATGCAGATTTATTATATAAAAAAGTGTAATATATGAGAAAATAACAAAAAGAGCAGTAGGAGATATACAGAATTATACTATTACAAACTTCTGTAAATGTGAAAAACAGTTAAATCATACAAAGTGTTTTCTGACCCTAGAAGATTTAAATTATACATGAAAGCTAGATGAAAAACAAGCAAATACCCAAATAGTCAGATATTAAACAACACATTTCTAACTTACTCAGATGTCAAAGAAGTCAAAGGGGAAGTTAGAAAGTATTTCGAAGATAATGAAAACTAAAACATAATATACCAACATCCATAGGATATAGCTAGAGTAGTATTTAGAAGGAAAATTTCTGGGCAGATTTATATATTTTATAATTTGTGGTGGTACCCAAGCATAGACATTTATTAAATAACATCATATGATTGAAAAAATACATTCAAATCAATATAACTTATACCTTGATTAAAAAATAAATTTAATTACATAATTCTCAAAAATCTCACTGGATTACTAAACCTCTTTCTGCCTAGACAATAATAATGTTGAAGAATTGAATTTTGAGTAACTGGTTGTGGTAAAAGTGTGGTCTCTCAGAGATGCCCATATCCTAATCTCTGGAATCTATAAAAATGTTACTTTAAAGGACAGAAGAGTCTTTGCAGATGTGATTAAGATTAAAGAGGAGATGGGAGGATTATCTTGCATTATCCAAGTAGGTTTAATAAAATCACATGCTTGCTTGCCGTTCCTTTTTGTTCCATCACCTCTCCATTTTCCCTTCTTCTGGCCCCTGGCAATCATCATTCTACTGACTATTTGTACGAGTTTGGCTATTTTATATTCCATATATGAGAGAGATTATATGGTAGTTTTTCTTTCTCCATCTTTATTACTTCACTTGAGATAATTTCCTCTAGGTCCATCTACATTGTCACACATGGTAGGGTTGCCTTCTGTTTTTTTTAAGGCGAAATGATATTCGTGTGTGTGTGTGTGTGTGTGTGTGTGTGCGTGTGTGTGTTTACATTCATGTGTGTTACCACAAATTCTGTTCTTTCCATATTTTTATTGGTGCACTACGCTGCTCCACCTTTCTCTTTTTCTCCTCCATAGCTTTCACCTATGAAAGAAAACACATAATCTTTGACTGTATGAGTTAAGCTTATTTTATTTAACAATGATTTCACGTTCCATCCATTCTCCTGCAAATGACATAGTTTCCTTCTTCTTTATAGTTGAATAAAACACCAATGTGCATATATGCCACATTTCTTTATCTATTCATTCATTGATGGACACATTGATGAAATACATGGCTGGTTTCCTAGTTTGACAACTGTGAATTGTGTATGCATATATCAGTATAGTTTATACCGACATTAATTTTTTAGGATAAATATCAAGGAATGGAATAGCTGGATCAGATGGTAGTTCCATTCCTAGTCTTTTGAGGAACCTCCATCACTGATTTCCCTAATGGTTGTACTATGGAACAACAGTGTGAAAGTGTAAAAATGTTCCTTTTTCTTCACATCCTCTCCAGTATTTATTATTATTTGTATTCTAAATGAATGCTGTTATAACTAGAGTAAGATTAAATCTCAGTATAGTTTTGATTTGTGCTTCCTTAATTGCTAATGATGTTGAATATTTTTTCATATATCTGTTGACCATTTGTATTTCTTCTTTTGAGAAGTGTCTGTTAAGTTAATTTTCCCACTTATTAACTAGGTTGTGTTTTTCGTGTTAAGTTTTTATTTTTTATTAATATTCTAAATATTAATTCTCCATCAGAAGAGTGGGTAGCAAAGATCTTCTCCCACTTTGCACGTTCTCTCTTCACTTTCTTAATTGTTTCCTTTGCTGTGCAGAGGCTTTTTAATTTAATTCTATTCCATTTATAAATTTTTGGTATTATTTCATGAGTTTTAGGGCTCCTACTGAGAAAGTCATTGCTTTTGCCTGTGGGTTAGAATGTTGACCCTATGTTTTCTTCTACAAGTTGTATGGTTTCTGGTCTAATTTCTGGCTAGGTTTTTGATCCATTTTCAGTTGACTTTTGTGTAGGGTGAGAGATAAGAATCTCGTCTCCGTCTTCCAAATATGGACAACCAGCTTTCCCAGCACCATTTGTTAAAAAAGATATCTTTTCTCCAATGTATGTTTTTGCATTACCACAAATTCTTTATCCATTCACCTGTCTATAGACATTTAGGTTGTTTCTGTATCTTGGCTATTATGAATATGAGAGTACAGGTAACTGTTTGAGATCCTGATATCAACTCCTTTGAATAAATACCTAGAGGTAAGATTGCTGGATCATATGGCAGTCTATTTTTAAGTTTTTGATGAACATCCTTTTTGTTTTCCATAATGGTTATAACAATTTACATTTCTACCAATAATGCATCACAGTTCCCTTCCCCTTTTTTCTTCTTCCTCACCAAAATATATCTTTTTCTTTTAAATAAAAGCCATCCTAACAGATCTCATTTTAGTTTAGACTTGCAGATCTCTGACAATTAGTGACATTGAGTGCCTTTGCATATACCTGTTGATAATCTGTATGTCTTCTTTTGAGAAGGGTTTAAGATATTTATTTGGGTCCTTTGTCCATTTTTCATCATGTTATTATTATTACCATTATTATTGGTTTACTATTGAGTTGTATGAGTTCATATATTTTGAAAATTAACTCCTTTCCAAAATTATGGCTTGTAAATATTTTCACATCTCACAGATTTCTCCTTTATTTTGGTAATTTTATCTTTTGTTGTGCAGAAACTTTTTATTTTGATGTATCCCACATGACAATTTTTGCTTTTGTTGCCTTGCTTTTGGTGTCATATCCAAAAAAAAAAAAAAAAATCACTGCCAATACCCGTGTCAAGAAGCTTTTTCCTTCAAATAATTTTATGACTTCAGGTCTTACATGTAGGGCTTTAATCCATTGAGTTCATTTTCGTTTATGATATAAGAAAAGGGTACATTTTCATTCTCTTATATGTGGATAGCTAGTTTTGTCAGCACCATTTTTTAAGAAACTAATCTTCCCCAATTTTATGTCCTTGGCATCCTTATTGAAAATTAGTTAACCATATAGGCAATGGTTTATTGCTGGGCTCTACATTCTTTTCCATTTTTCTATGTGTCTGTTTTTATGCCAGAACCATACACTTTTGATTACTGTAGTTTTATCATATAATTTGAAATCAGGAACTGTCATGTCTCCAGCCTTCTTTCTGTTGCTCCAAGATTGTTTTGACTATTTAGGATCACTTATGGCTCTATATAAATTTTAGGAATTTTTTCCCTATTTCTGTAAATGGCATTGGAACTTTAATAGAGATTACATTAAATCTATATATTGTTTGGGATTGCATTAATGGTTCAATAGTATTAATTTTTCCAATCCATGAACATGGACTATCTTTCCACTTATTTGTGGATCCTTCAATTTCTTTCATCAGTGTTTTATAGTTTTAAATGTACAGATCTTTCACCTTTTAGTTATATTTGTTCCTAAGTGTTTTATTCTCTTTGCTTCTATTACAAGTTGAATTTATTTTCTTAATTTCTTTTGCAGATAGTTCATTATTGTATACATAAATGCAACTGATTTTTGTATGTTGATTTTCTATACTGAAGATTTACTAATTTTTTTTAATTAGTTATGACATTTAAAAAATTCTTTGGACTTTACATTTTGTAATTTTTTTTAACTTAATTACTCTGTCTAGGACTTCCAGTGCTATGGTGTAAATAATTGACAAGCATGGATATCATTGTTTTGCTTCTGGTTATAAACTACACATTATCCAAACAGAAAAATCATTAAGGAAACAGTGGAATTGACTAACAATACATAGATAAATTGAGACTTGCAGGCATAGATAGAACATACCATCCAACAAAAATAGAATATATATTCTTCTAAGGGACCCAGAGTAAATTATCTAGGATGGATCATATGTTAGACCACAAAACTGATCCTAACAAATTTAAAAATATTGAAATTTTATAAAATATCATTTCTAATCACAAAGTAGAAATCAGCAACAGGACGAAAATTAGAAAATTCACCAATAGGTGGAACTTAAGCAACACATTCTGAACAACAGTGGATAAAAGAAGAAATCAAAAGGGAAAAAATCTTAAAATAAATTAAAACAAAAACACAACCAAAAATCTTATGGGATTAGCTGAGTGTGGTGATGCATGCCTGTAATCCCAGCAGCTCAGCTCAGGAGGCTAATGCAGGAGGATTATGATTTCAAGGTCAGCCTTAGCAATTTAGCAAGCCCTAAGGAATTCAGTAAGGTCCTGTCTCTAAATAATATATAAAAATATGGTTAGATATGTGTTTCAGTGGTTAAGCACTCCTAGGTTGAATCCCTGTTACCAAAAATGAAAAAAAAAAAATTATGGGATGTAGCAAAAGTTGTTCTAAGGGAATTCTAACCTACATTATGCATAAAGAAAGTTATCAAACCACATAATTTTGTACCTCAAGAAACCAGAAAAAACACACTAAGTCAAAAGTTAGCAGAAGGAAAAAAATAGTAAAGATTGAAATAGAAAGAAATAAAATACAAACTAGAAATGGAAGGGTTAACAAAACTAAGAGTTGACTTTTTAAATGATAAATAAAATGACAAACCTTTAGCTAGACAAATTTATAAAGAATGAGTGAGACAAGGCTCAAATAAATAAAAGATGAGATTTACAAGTTATACCACAGACAAACAAATGGTCACAAGATATTGCTGTGAATAAGCATATGGCACAAATTACATAACATAGAGGAAATGAATAAATTGTTAAAAATATATAAGCTACCAAGACTGAATCATGAAGATACAGAAAACAGAACAACAACAAGTAAGAAGATAGAGTCAGTAGTTAAAAAAAAAAAAAAGCTCCCAACAAGTAAAAGTCCAGGGCCAAACAGTTTCATTGTTAGATTGCACCAAACACTTAAATAATGAATGCCAATCCTTCTCAAATTCCTCCCAAAATTGAAGAGAAGTAAATTCAAATTCACTTCAAAATTCATTTTGCAGGGTCAAGGTTACCCTGATTCCAAAACCCAGACAAGGACATTTCAAGTAAAGAAAATTATATGCCACTATCCTTGATGAATGTACATATAAAATATTACCAAATAAATTTGAACAACACATTAATATGATTAGATACCATAATCAAATGGGATTTATCCCTGGGATGCAAGGATGGTTTGATATATGTAAATCAATATGCATGATATACCATATTAATGGAATAAAGAAAAAATTCATATGAGCATCTCAATATATGCTAAAAGTTATTTAAAACAATTGAACATCTTTTCATAGTAAAAACTCAATTATTTAGTTATAAAAGAAATGTTCTATAACTAAGTCCTACTTAGTTATAGAAGTAGAAGGCAATCCCACAGATAACATCATACTGACATCCATTTTTAAAGTCAGAGAACCTCTTGGGGCTGGGGATATAGTTCAGTTGGTAGAGTGCTTGCCTAGCATGCACAAGGCCCTTGGTTCAATCCTCAGCACTGTGCCCCACCCCCCCAAAAAAGAAAAATTACAGAACCTCTTCTAACTATGGTCAGAAATAGAAGCAATGATGAAAATATCTGAAATATGATGACAATTTGATGCCCTCTTGTTGGCTGTTAGATTCAAGGGATTATTCCCCAAATAATCAGAAGCCTCTAGCTGCTAAAGGTAGTCCCAGTTGACATCTAGTAAAAAAAAAAAAAAAAAAAAAGACGGGGGGGGGGATACTTCCGTCCTTTAAACACATGGAAAAATAAAAAATAGACATCTGAAACAAATTCATAGCCTCCAGGAAGAAACACAGCCCTGCTGACTCTGGGTTAGTGTAATGGGGCATATACAGTTCTTCTGAACTCTAAGATTGAAAATAAAGGCTGAATATCCCTTGTCCAAAAAGCTTGGGTTTAGAGGTCTTTCCAAAATTAAAGTTTTTTTTTTTTTTATATTTGCACATATTTTACTTCATGAGCGTCAATGATTGAAAATCCCCAAATCCAAAATGCCCCCAAATCTGGAACATGTGAGAGCATCATGTTAGACCCCACAAAATTCAGATTTTGGAACATTTTACATTTAGTATTTTGGGATCAGAGATGCTCAACCTGTAAGAAGTTTGCACTGTTTTCAGATTACCACTAAGTTTGTGGTAATGTGTGATAGTAGCAATAGATAAAAAGTATACAATTATGTCAAATGGGCTGAATTGGAAGGGTATAGAAATCAAACAGCATTATTTTTATCCAAGCACTAACATTTCTCTGGATTTTTACCTGGCATATTTTACCGCTTTTCAGAAAACTACCAGTTATCAGAACAGTCTCATCTTAGATATTAAAAGTCCACTTCAGTCAAATTGAAAATTTGGGTATCACATCTAAAGCTTGTCCCCATTGTGGAGCCCACAAAATCAGGAACCAGCACTGAACAAATGCAATGTATCTATCTGTATTGGAGACTATCTAATTAGTCATTTCTATTTTTTTCTTTCTTGTTTCACTTCCTTCATGCCTAACTTCTGAATCCCATGGCTCTAGAGGGTGCCAAGAAGAAAAAGAATAAAGACTTTGGACTGGCAGTGCAATTTGGAGATATCTTTGTGTTCTTCAAGTGCCTTCTGCTGCAGCAGAGATCCAAACACTGTCCCTTTATGGATTCACTGCCAATGGCTTCCAGTCTGCCATGAATACTCATGTGGACCATGCAGTAGTGGGTTAAACTTGTGAGCGCTCATCAACTCTTTTATATTCCTCCATTCTCATTTACCAGGGGCTTTTACACTGGAAGACAGACTTCTATGGTGAGATCTTTTCAAAACGAGTCAAATGTTGCTACCTTCCAGAGTCCACTGGCCCACAAGGTGGGTGGGGGGGATATCCTTGCCTACCCACAGTGTCAGTGTCCATGCAGCTATTCTCCCCTTTCTCCTGGATCTGCTCCCTGCACACTTTCAGCCAACTCTCCAATTGCACTTCTCAGGTGACAAAAGCAGTCTTTCTTGCTCTTTACACAAGCTCCAGAACTCCTAACACATGGAGGCCCCCTAGTGAACTCCTTCATGCCCTGCCTTGATAGTGCATTTCTGTAACTCAGCATAATCAAACTAATGACTGAAAGGCCACTCCTTGCATTTACAGACAGGAGTGATTTCCTTAGCCCCCTTCCCCCATCCCTGCACATTTAGCTTAGGTAGGAGGAAAGCACAGGAAAGGAACTGAGCGGAATCGCCAAAATACTTAAATTCCCCTTAAAGAATCTTCCATCAATCACAGCTTTTGTTCTTTTGTCTTTTGTTACATGAACTGGACTAGGTAAGATAACTGCAGGTCTATTTGAATTTGTTTGAATGAATTAATCGAAGAGCTGTCTAGCATACACAGTTAACATCCATTGCCTTCCGCTTAGGAATTTAGTCAAAACTGGAGTAAACACAAATATTTCACACTTTGTGAAACCATTTAGGACTGATGACAATATGGCATTTTAAAAAAAAAGACAAACTGGTGGTGAAGTGGTAATATAGCTTTCTCATGTATAATCAGTACTCAGTGTAGTATTATCCTTATTATCCAAGCTATCCGAAACAGACTCTTAGGTTGAAATGTTCCTTACATGTGTAGAATGCCATGAACACTGTATTTCAGTGTCTGTAATGTGCATGCATCCTTACCTGGCCCTTCAGTAATGCTGTGCTGCTGGCCCCTTAAAGAATTATTGCCCTCATTGAACATGCAAAACTTTTCCCCACTCTACAAGAGAGATTCTATATTTGCTTTTCTCCTCTATATGAAATATTCTTCCCCCATAATCTCTGCATTATTCTTTCCTTTCTTCAGGTCAAATGTCTCCCTGTCAGTAAGGCCTTCCTGAGATACCACTCCCTCAGTACTCCTCTAGCTGCCTTTCATGCTTCATGGTTTGTCCATACCACATATTTTCACATGAATTTGTTTCCGATGTCTATCTTATCTCTTTATCATTGCTCTCCTTAAGGGCACCTAATTTCCCTCTCTTGGTCACCATACTATCTTTAGTATTTATAGTAGATCCTCAAACAAAATAGATGCTCAATATATATTTGTTTTATAAATGAAAAAGTGATTGAAATCAAGAAGGTTACTTTCAGCTGGGTGCAGTGGCACATGTCTGTAATAACAGCAGCTTGGGAGGCTAAGGCAGGAGGATCATGAGTTCAATGCCAGCCTCATCAAAAGCAAGGTGCTAAGCAACTCGGTGAAACCCTGTCTCTACATAAAATACAATAAAAGGGCTGGGGATGTGGCTCAGTGATTGAGTGCCCCTGTGTTCAAACATTGGTACCAAAAAATAAATAAAAAATTAATGAAAAGGTTACTTTCAGTCTGAAGCAGGTGAAATGTCACAATGTATGTTGCATTAAATATACTTTAAATTTGATTTGCTAATATGTATTATAAACAACATAATTAATTGCATACATAGTAAGTAAAATACAGAATATCAAAGTCAAAATATGACATGGAAATCTATTAAAAAAGACAGAAAATCTAAGAAAAAAGATCATTAGACTATAGGTTGATTTTTCCTTATTAAAATCAGAAGCCAAAGGAGCAGGGACAGGGAACCTAAAATTTATGAGAGAAAGTATCATTCTTTAACTGTGTACTTACTAAATTATCTTTCAAGAACAAGGGCAAAAAGACAGCATAGATAAATAAAAATATGAGAAACCATTACTAAAGAAACTTTTAAAAAATGTGCTAGAAGAGAAATAGAATCCCAGAATGGAGGTTTCAGATACAAAGATATGTGATGAGTAAGGAAAATGGAAATACACAGGCAAATGTAAAGAGACATTGATGATGGAAAAGAATGTCTCATTAGGATGCTATTTTTTAAAAAAATAAAACTAAAGAATAAACATATAATAACATGTAATTTAAGATATAACTATTGTCTTTAAAACATTCTAAAATTCGTTGTTAATGGGGAGCAAAAGACAGTGGTAAAGATTTAGCCTTTAGTAAAGGATAAATTTTAAGAAGTAATTATTAAAATAATAAAAACAGTGTATATATATTACCCCAAATTAGAATAAGGAAAACAAACTAAAAATAAATTCATCTGAAAACAAAGTAAGGGATGGGTGAAGGAGAAGGGACAAATAGTGGGACAAAGAGGAGGCAAAAACCATGATGATCAAAATACATTTGAGCATATTACAAATCATAAGAAATATTAATGAGTTTCTAATATGCAAAACCATATTAGAAAACAAATCCAGCTTTGTGCTATTTTTAAGAGCTAGATGTACTACATAAAGAAAGAGAAAATTTGGGATGGGGTTGTGGCTCAGTGGCAGAGTGTTTGCCTAGCAAGTGTGAAGCACTGGATTCAATTCTCAGAACTGCATGTAAAAAAATAAAATAAAGGTCCATCAACAACTAATATATATATATATGAAAAAGAACATTTGAAAATAAAGGAATAGTAAATGATAAGCCAGGCAAATACTAGAAAAAGAAAAATAATTTGGTTCTGCTATATTAATATTATGTGAATACTGAGGACAAAATTTATTCAGGATAATTTTTAAATATTAATAAAAGGTTTTAAAAGAAAATAATAATTTTTACAGATCTAATAACAGTATCAAAATATAATACAAAATTAAACATTATATAAAGTTAAATAAGTCTGTCATGATATTTAGAAACTCTAAAATAATAGTTTAAAGCATCCATTGTAGGGCTGGGGATGTGGCTCAAGTGGTAGCGCACAAGCTTGGCATGCATGCGGCCCGGGTTCGATCCTCAGCACCACATACAAACAAAGATGTTGTGTCCACCGATAACTAAAAAATAAATATTAAAAATTCTCTCTCTCTCTCTATTTAAAAAAAATAAAAATAAAAATAAAATAAAGCATCCATTGTAGAACCCTGCAAAGATCACATAACAAAATACAGAATATTGAAGAAAATAATTAATAAGCTCTTATTAATTTTCATATAAAGGTCTTTATACACAAGAACATACTGATACATATTTGCTTGAGTACACAAAATACATTTTACAAATAGCAAGAATTTCAGGCAAGAAAATTGATCTCATAATCTCGTATGAACTAGAATGACACACTCCAAATTCTATGAATGTCTTCAGTTTAAGTCAATAACAATGACCATAACTTAAACAGACTTTTAATGCACTAATGGTACAGAAAAAGAAAAGTGACATTATTTTTAAGTAAAACTCTATTGAACAATATAGCTATAACTTATATATTGAAAAAGACTAAAATTTTAAATATAATGAGTTGAAGAAATTACTTAGAAAATTATTAAAATAAATATTTAAGATGTCCCTCTTTTAAATAAAAAAGTAAATAGTAAAAAATAAAATAAATTCATAAAATATAAACTATATCTAAAAAGGACAAAAGTTTATTCTATGTGAATTATAAACCTCTGAAAGAAGTGATAAAGGAAAAGAGAAGTAAACACCAGAATAATAAAAGAGATGTATCACTAAAGCTCCTTCAAACACTGAAGTATTAAAAGAGGATATTGCAAGCAAATTCATGTTAACAAGTTTATTTTGGGGGAGGGTACTGGGGATAGAACTGGGGGCACTCGACCACTAAGCAACATCCCAAGCCCTATTTTGTATTTTCATTTAGAAACAGGTTCTCACTGAGTTGCTTAGTGCTTCACATTTGGGGAGGCTAGCTTTGAACTTGGGATCCTCCTGCCTCAGCCTTCTGAGTTGCTGGGATTACAGGCATGTGCCACCACACCCAGCTTCATGTCAGCAATTTAGAAAATTTAGCTCCAATGTGCAAATATCTAAAAAAACCTAACTAAATTGATTTGAAAGAAAAATTCTAAATAGTTTTATAATTATGAAACTAATTGAATCAGTGGTTAAAAATCTTTCCAAACAAGGCTTTATAGCTTTAGAGTCAAGTTCTATCAAATATTGAAGGAATGAACTGCCCAATTTTACCCTAATTATTATTCTGAAGTAGAGTAAAATAGAGATAATCTCAAAATTGTTTTATGAAGTCAGGAAGAATTACAGACCAATTTCAGTACTGAACATATATGTAAAAATCTTGACCAAAATCCTTCAAGTCATGTATGAAAAGAATATTAAATTATAACCAAGGCAGGTTTATCTCAAGAATATATAATTTTTAATATTAAAAAGTTAATCAGAGCTGGAGTTTTAGCTCAGTGGTAGAGCACTTGCCTTGTACGTGTAAGGCACTGGGTTCGATCCTCAGCACCACATAAAAATAAATAAAATAAGTGCATATAGAAAAAAGAATATACTCTTAAAAAAAGATAAAGAAGAGAAATTGCATCCATATCTTAGCAAATGCAAAAATGGAATGACAAATTCATAAATTCAAGACTTAATTGTAAAAACTGTGACTTCAAAACAGAAAATACAGGGGCTGGGTGTAGCTCAGTTGGTAGAGTACTTGCCTCGCATATATAAGGCCATGAGTTCAATAGCACCACATGTACATCAGATAGATCACTAATCTCCAGGATATATAAAGAACTCAAAAAACTAAACACCAAAAAAACAAGAAACTCAATCAATAAATGGGCTATAGATACTTGTAAGAAGAAGATATACAATCGATCAAAAAATATATGAAAAAATGTTCAATCTCTAGCAATTACAGAAATGCAAATCAAAACTACTCTAAAATTTCATCTCACTCCAGTCAGAAAGGCAGTTATTAAGAATACAAGCAACAAAAAGTGTTGGTGAGGATGTGGGGAAAAGGCACACTCTTTCATTGCTAATGGGACTGCAAATTGATGCAATCAATCTAGAAAGTAGTATGGAGATTCCTTAGAAAACTTGTAATGGAACCACCATTTGACCAGCTATCCCACTCCTTGGTTTATACCCAAAGGAATTAAAAACAGCATACTACAGTGACGCAGCCACATCAATGTTTAAAGTAGCTCAATTCACAATAGCTAAATTGTGGAACCAACCTAGATGCTCTTCAATAGATGAATGGATAAAGAGACTGTGAGACACACACACACACACACACACACACACACACACACACACTGGAATATTACTCAGCATTAAAAGTAATGAAATCATGGCCTTTGCAGGTAAATGGATGGAGGTGAAGAATATCATGCTAAGTGAAGTAAGCTAATCCCAAAAAGCCAAAGGCTGAATGTTTTTTCTGATAAGTGAATGCTAATCCATAATGGGCGTGGGGAGAATGGGTGGAATGGAGAAACTTTGGATAGGGCAAAGGGGAGGGAAAAGAAGGGGGTATAGGGTAGGAAAGATGGTGGAATGGGATGGACATCATTACCCTAGGCACATGTATGAAAACATAAATGGTGTGACTCTACTTTATGTACAGCCAGAGAAATGAAAAGTTGTGCTTGCAATTGTGTACAATGAATCAAAATGCATTCTACTGTCATGTATAACAAATTAGAAAAAATAAATTAATTAATTAACTAAAAATAAATAAATCAAACAGAAAATATAGAATATTTTTATGACCTCAAGATTGGAAAGAAAATCTAAAGCCAGACTTAAACCAGAATAACAATAAAAAAAAAATAGAAAATGTCTTCTTGGAATACATAATTTTAAAAAATTAAATATAGTCCCCAAACTGAAATGTGATAGGGTACCAGTATTCAGAACACCTTTAATTTTTTTAAACATTAATTAGAAATGTAAAACTAAGTAAAAGACACATAAAGCATTTAATATTATATGCAACCTAAATGGAAAATAATGCTTAGGAGATACAAATTTAAAACATTTTAAGATAGTTTTTACACCCACAAGATTGGCAAACACTTAAAAATTTTAAAATGCCAAATATAGACAAGAATGAAGAGTATTGGGAAGTCCTTTGTGCTGGTGGTAGGGGTGAAAATTGGCAGAAAAGACTTTGGAATTTATTCTCCACACTGTCTTCTCATTATTGTTATTCCGCTATTTTTCCATGTCTGCATTTTTTTGAGTTAAATAGACATTCTTCAATGTTCTCTTTTAGCTTTCTTGTTCATCCTTTCTTCTTTATTTCTTGCTTGCTTGCTTATTATTTTCTTAGTGGTTACTATGTGGATTACAATTAACATTTTAACTTTTAACAATCAAGCTCAGGCACCATTCAAAATTTGCTTTGTGGTTATGTAGCCAAAAATTCTGCTTTGTTGTTATGTAGCTCCATCTCCCATGCCTTCTTTTGTGCTCTTATTGTCATACAAATTATATCTTTATACACAATGTGCACATAAACACAGGCTTATAATTATTTCTGAGAAGAGAAAAAGAATTACAAACAAAAAACACATTTATACCATAATTTGTATTTACCTGTGTTTTTACTTTTATTGGTACTCTTTATCTCTTCTTGAGGATTCAAATTACTGTGTAGTGTAAAGTCCTTTCATTTCAATCCCAAGGACTTCCTTTATCATTTCCATAACACTAGTTAACTAGCAATGAATTCTTTGTTTTGCATTCTTGGGAACATTTTGTTTGTTTGTTTGTTTTTTCAGTGCTGGTGATTAAACCCAGGAACTTCTACATATGAGGAAAACGCTCTACCACTGAAACACATCACAGCCCAAATTCACCATCATTTTTGAAGGATAGTTTTACTGGATGCAGAATTCTTTGGTTGATGGTCTTTTTCTTTTTTAGCACTTTGAGTATGTCACCACACTGCCCTCTGGCTTTCATGGCTTCTGATGAAATGTCAGTGTGATTCTTACAGAGGACTGGAGAATGAGCTGCTCCCCTCTTGTTGTTTTCAAGATTTCCGAATCACCTTTGGCTTTCAACAGTTTAATTACAATGTGTCTAGACGTGGATCCCTTTGAGTTTATCCTGCTTTGAGTTCACTGAGTTTCTTGGATATATAGACTAACTTTTTATAAATGAGATTTAGGAAGTTTCTTCAAAAAACAATGAAAACCATTGTGTCTTAATATTCTTTTGTCCCTTTTCTTTCTCTTCTTGGGACTCCTATTTTGCATATATTGGTACACTTGAACATGTTTCATGGGTCTTTAACTCTGTTAGTATTTCTTCATCCTCTTTCTGTTTTTGAGACTGAACTCTCTCATTTTGCCATCTTCAAGTTTGCTGAATTTCTTGCTGCTGGCTCACGTCTCATGAGTTCCTCAAGTAAATGTTTCATTTGTGTCCACTGTACTTATCAACATCATAATTCCTATTTAGTTCTTTTTTTCCAGTTTCTTTTTGTTAATATTGTATTTTAGAGACATATATTCTCACACCATCTTTTAAAAATGGCTTGAATTATTTCTTTGAAAATATTCAAAATCCCTGACCACCTTTGTCTAACAAGTCTGATACCCGAGCTACCTCAGGGACAGTTATTAGCTCTGTTTATAGTTGTGTATGGTCCTTACTTTCTTGTTTCTTTGCATAACTCATGCTTTCTTGTTGAAAATTGGACATCGTAAACAAATAGTATGGTTCTCATCTTTCCCCAGGGATTTTTAATTATTATTTGTTATTATTTTGCTTGGTGACTTTTCTGAACTAATTGTACCAAGTTTGTTTTCTATGTTTTATGTGGCAATGGAGTCTGTCATTTAATGACTGGACGGAGATTTCTTTAAATGCCCTGAACCAATAACAAATAGTCTTCCAGTCTTTGCAAAGGGTGTGTGTGTGTGTGTGTGTGTGTGTGTGTGTATTAGCTTATATATCCTTCAATATTTAATCAGTCCTTGGCCTCCACCTTGGCCTTCACTCTCTGTTCAAGCAGAACCTCCCTTTCAGCTTGAGGTAAGAGGTCAGGGCCTTCTCAAGTCTTTTACTTATCCTGAGTGTGCACATAGCTGTTTCATGCAAATGACAGTCCAGTCTAGATTCTTAGGTATCGGATGGAACTTTTCATAGTTCTTTTGTACTTCTCATTCTTAAGTTTTTCCACTGAAACTTTTGGTTGTCCACTATTTACCCCACTGTTATCCACCACCTCAGGCAAAGTTTATTAATTACATTTATTTTTTTCAACAAGTGCTTCTGCATGAACCCCACGATCAAATAAAGACAGTCTTGCAAGGAGCACCAGACAGGACAAATAATGACAATTCTTTAGAAATGAAACTTTGTAGATGTTCCAATCCCATTATATCCCCTTGGAGACTACCAAATTACTGGTTTTCACTGAGAATGCAGACTGTTATTTATTAAGTTTACTGTGGTACTGTAAAGGGAAAGATGGGAACAGGGTGACTTAAACTACCAGAAAGCTCACTGTTCATATTAACATTCAGTCAGTTTGTTTTCTGAAATGCACTTACTGAGTTGTTGTTGCCTTTCATTAATTTCCAGATTTTTGAAGAAAAAATCATCCTGACAACTTTTTCCAGTTTTGTCATTGCTTTTATGGAGGAGAGAATTATCAGAGGTTTAGGCTACCATTTATAAAGATGTCATTGTGGGAAAATTATTTTGGAATTCCACGTGGCATTACTTACTGAAATATGTTATATGGCTAGCCTATTAGCCAACTATTTTAGTTATACCAGAGTAAAAGAGCAGGCATGTTAGAGTGTTCATGGAGCACTGTTTAAAGACAAAAATGCTAGAAGCAATTAAAATGTCCAAGAAAAGACTGAATAAACAAATTCTGATTGACAAGGGGAATATTTTATATCAATGAAAACAAATGAATCATAAATGTATATCCATGAGGACAAACCCTCATAACAATTTTAAAGGGGAAAGTAATGCTGAAAAATAATACAAATATTCCATTTTTATAAAAACAGAAAACAAGTTCAAAAGTGGTAAAAAAAGAAAAGGAATATATTTTTTAAATACAATAGATTAATAGCTATCTGTGGTTCAGAAAGATAGGCATAAATACTGAGATAATATTAACAGTGTGAGCAAAATTCTATTTCTTAAGTTGGATGAAGATTTCATAGGTATTTATTATAATGTTTTGTGATTTAAGAAGTAACTTGTCTTTTTGTACCGATTGAACATTTTATAACACTAAAAAGAAAGGTTATAGACAATTTAAAATAGATTATTTTAATCTTACTTATTCTTATTATATTTGAGCTACCTGAACACAGAAATCCTGATGTAGTGGCTATAAGTAAACAGAGGATTATGAGATTTACAGACTTCTGATTTATCAACCTATATGCAGGATCTGAAGAGGTCACTTCATGTCTTCAGCAAGTATTCTGTTGTTGGCCTTTACTTGAAGGGAACATTGTAAGAATGTTACAAGTTACATATTCACTGCCCAACCCACAGCAGGTATCCAATGAGGAGCAGGTGTTATTAGCAACATGACATCACAATTTCCACTCAAACATTAAAGAAATCTATCCATCATTCAGATAGCTAGGTGTCTTGTGGTTTTTGTATGTTTTGGGGGAAAGCTGTTTTGTTTTGTTTGGCAAAATGTACAGAGAGCTAAAGCAATTTTAACTTCTTTTTACAGACTGTAACATCTTAAAATAGCACCAAATTGAAGTTTTACAATAAATCTTCATAAATATTGAACCAATTTTTATTTATAAGTTGAAAGAGTGTTCACCTTTTAGAGATTATTTCTGTTCCATATGTACTTTCTAAAATGTCATAAAACTCACAAAACAAGTATTTTAAGATAGCTATTTTTCCAATATATGAAAAATTCAGCATTTTCAGAATATTTGTGCTCCTGGATACCAGAATTTGAGAAACAGCTAAATGAGGCATCTGTAGATTTCAGGAATTATTCCGCCTGCATGCATATGCTTGTGTGTGTGTGTGTGTGTGTGTGTGTGTGTGTGTGTTTGTATTAATAAATTGTAAAAACCTGGAAACCTTGAAAGTTCCCATAATTTCTACTGAACTTCACTGAGAATTTCCATTCTGTGCCAAAAGTATGCTGATTTACTGCTCTAGTTTGCTGTATTATGTTATATTTAAGTGTCAACATGAAACCCACCTCATTGCTTATCTCATTCTTCTAATTCTTTAGTATTCCCAGGTGAAGAAAGAACAGAGTCTGTCAGACATGTGGAGGGTGGTCATGGTCAGTCCAGCATCAAGCAAAAGTTCTAAGTAATTGTATTTGTCATTTTCCTTTCTTTGTAAATAAAAATAAATAAATAAATAAATATTGAACCAATTTTTATTTATAAGTTGAAAGACTGTTCACCTTTTAGATATTATTTCTGCTCCGTATTTCTGTTTCTAATCTTCTAGGTTTGCACCCTGCATGAGTTCAGTGACCTTCCACTAGCTATCCTTCATCTCTCAAGATAGCACTCCACCCAAGCTCACCTTATTTGAAATATGGCTCTTAATTCTTTTCAATTTAAAAAAAAAATTAGAACAATCTCCAAAGAAGCACTATTATAATATGACAATGCCATTTCATTATAGTATTGATTTACAGGAAGAACGGGATAGAGCATATGAGAATTGGATATAGATGCAAAATATGAAAAACAAAATGCTTTTTTTTTAAACTTAGCAGAGGGTTACTTATCAGCTTCCTCAAATAAGCATCCCTATGTCCTTCTGAGATCTGAATGAAGTGATGAGTAATAGTGTACCTGGCCAACAGGTACTCCACCTGTGCACTGGCATCTGAGACAGGTAGACATTGACAGGCAGACTGGGTTGAATAGGGGTCCCCAAACATGGCCCTCTACATAAGTTATTTGGGTTCTTCACTGGCTCCAAATCATCTGTGATTTCTACCCTTCCCACAGTGGCCTACCCAAACTCTCCACAAAGTAGGTGTTTTGTCTTGGCCCATCAGGATAGGTACCAGTGCCTCTGGTATGATCCTGCTGTGTTAGATTTTTACTCTGATCTCGACAACCAGAAAGGTAATTCAACTCAAAAATCTTGGATTTCATCAAAACATGCTGGACTTCATTTTGGAATACTCACTATTTGATATGTCTCAGTGTGCATAACTGAGACTCTCTGATCACTTTTCATTCACAAATAGCTAGAGTTCATGCCACAGACAACTTTCAACATTATCAATTTCACTTGATGAATTTGCAGAACAGGAAACTGAAGCCAAAAGAAGTTACATGATTTGTCAAAAATGGCACAGTATTTAAGAGGTACTGTGGATCAAAATTTCTTGACTCTTAAACTGGTTCTTTCCTTTCTCTTTTAACCACATTTGCTGATTCCTTAACTAGAGAGAGATAAACCATTTCTACAAATCCTTCTTCTTAACATAAAGAGCCAGCATTGGTACAGCTGGTGATCAGCATGTCCATACTATATTTTGTTGATACTTAGTTTGTAAATGGCCATTTTAAATACTTACCTGCTAAAAAGGTGGAATTCAGTTTTTGTTCAGTTTTGTTTTTGGTATATAAATCTGTCCATTCCACACAATGAGGCTAATGATGATTTTGATTAATGTAAATATTATGTGGTATTCTACTTGAAAAGGTTTCTGAATTATTGCTTAAACTTCCATAAACTTAAAACAATTAAGTTTTAAGTTTTTTAAGTTTTAAGTTTTTCTAAAACAATTAGAATTTTGAATGCTAATATAATCATGTGGGATTGTGCCAGCTTAATATTAAACATTATAATTTCGTGTTCTGGTTATTGCCTGTCTTTTGAATTCTCCTGAAAATAAGGCCCTCAAATGTTCTTCTTTTAAAATGCCAACTTATTATAGTATATAACATTACTCACAGGAAGAATTATTCTTAAAGTGCTACTGGGAGATAGTCAAAACCTGACCATGGAGCTGATTCCCTTCCACTTTTTAACTTCTCATTACTAAAGGTAAAGCCTGAATACTAATTACCAGGTTAATGGCTCCAAAAACCCCCAAGATGAGCAGTTAGCGTCCTCACACTGATGATGTCGAATTTACAGAGGCAGCTCTTTTTTTTTTTTTAAATACAGCCCATCTCATCAAAATTTTATTTCTGCAGATTGTGACTTCTGGGACAGATGATGCATTGTAAAGTGTGCATTCCAGTCCTACATTTTAAAACCTAAGTAGAAGGAAGCATCAGGTGTAATTGAATAAAAATTCATTACACATAAAGAAAAATATCCTAATTAGATTTTTACCTTAGATTAACAAAACTCACAACGCATGTGTTGTTGGTCATAATATATTTCCCTTAAGCCCCACAATTGCTAAAAATACCGGATCAATCACCATCCAGATTGGGTTATGAAGTGTGTGAACTAGTGCATTATAAAGCTGTGTTAGCACCAACAAAGTTTATTGGGGTAACTGCATTCAAGGCACACATGGCATACCTTTAAATAGCACTGTTAAAATACCAAATAAAATGTCAACGTCTGTCAGGTCTCTGGCTTTTATAAATTGTTTAGACTGGGAAACGTTGGGGTTTAGACATTGTTCGTTTCATATGATGTAGAAAAGAAGAGACCATAAAAAGAAAAGAACAATAAAGCATAGCTCATTTTTGAAGTTCTTTCATGGAAAAACATACTCTGGATCATTACCCTCCTAATCAACAATTTCCTTCTTCCTCCCAATCCTTCCCGTCTGGTATTTACCTTTCTCCCCCCTCCTCTCTCTGGGTGGTATTCTGAGCTTATACATACTACTCAGTAATCATATTTTTAAAATTGTTTCAAAAAAGAATCCCAGGATGGCATGACAGATATGTATACACTAAGGGTATTTTTAACCTAGACCATGACTTTACTCACCATTTCTACGCTCTTAAAAACATACCAGTGTGCCCTGACCACAGAATATACTCCAGGAGAGGAAGGCCCTAAGAGCAGGATCAGCTGCTGTCTACCTACAGAGGAGTTTATTATCACACCTTAGTGGCCATCTCCCTGCCCTCCTCCCTCCACCTCCTTCCTTTTATTACCACACCACAGTCCCCACAATTCCCAAACAACAACATCTCAGTTTCAGCTCCTTTTCTGGATTTCCCACACTTAATGCAACCCAGACCTCACCTTCAGCTCTCCTGAGGCCACTCTGGAAGCCAGCTCGATGACACAGCCAACAGCCATGCGTGCAGCACCGGACGAGTGCAGCTCGTTCCAAATGGTGTCACTGTCCACCTGAGCAAACAGCCAGCAAGGAGTCCGTAGAAAGAGAGAAGAAAATGAAAGAGAAGGGAGAGATGAAGGAGGGAGGGGGCAGGAGGGCAACAGAGAGAAAGCAAATCCGTGAGGAAGGGCTGGCAGGGTAACTGCCTATGTACAATAACATTAGTCTTCCGTCTTGGCCAGCTGAGAAGGCCTTCTGGACATGGCTTTGCTTATACTTTTTCTCTACACTGACTTCTCCAATGGAAACACATTCCTGCCATGCCTCACTGCCATTCCCTGTTTAGATTTCTCATTACAAACAGCATTACATAGGCCGGATCTGGCTTAGTTACAGGCCTGGTAGAAACCAGGCCCCAGTAGTAGATAGAGTAAAAACTAAGAGCACTTAGTTATACATAAAAATCGGATTTGCAAGTGCTGGAGGGGGAAAAGTCAAATACCTTTCTGACTGCAGGTTTACAGGGAGCCAAAGACAATTTTTGGGCAGGTAGCAGTAGCAGTCCGTGAGTAGGAAGAAGCAACCGCAGCTCAGGTTCTGAATCAATGGAAGGAACGTGTGGTCCTCACCCTTAAAATCCTCACAGTAGTGCAAGGCGCAATGTGATTTTCAAAGGAGAAGCCTAAGATTTCTAACATTTAGTACAGTTGGCTGGATTCACTGCACACTGCTTTCATTAAAAGTAGATGGGTCAGTAAAATACATGGTTCATCCTATAGTAGAGAGCACCATTGTCAAAAAAGACTACCCCAGGGGCTGGGGTTGTGGCTCAGCTGTAGAGCGCTCGCCTCGCATGTGCAAGACCCTGGGTTCGGTCCTCAGCACCACATAAAGAAAAAATAAGTGAAATACAGGTTTAAAAAAAAAAGACTACCCCAATATTCTGGATTCCCCTTTATAAATTAGGAATCTTTCTCATGCATGTGATATGAAATTTTTTATATATGAAATTTTATATATATATATATAATGAAAAGTGCAAAGGTAGGGGTTTATAATTATTATATATTGCATATTTTATGTATAAGGTATTTCTAATGTAATAAATAGCAGTATCAGATGGAAGACAGTATCAATTTTAGGATGCATGTATCATGTGAAGCACTAGAAAATGAAATACGATGTTTGTGAAGTTAAGCCTCCCCAAATGAGGCAAAAAACAAAAATTTTATATCAAAAAATGAGAATTAGATTCAAGAGGCCTAATCACATGGAACAAATACAATAAATAAAAGTAACATATATTTACAAATTACTAAGCAGTTTTCTGAGTATGTTCACAGCTGTCTCTTTTCTCATGCAGTTCTTCTCATCTTAAATGTTGTTAAGAACAATGAATAAATAAATAGTGAACGAGAACCATAAGTAAATAAATAATGACATACAAAGAGCCTTAAATATATAAGTAAGTAGATAATTAAGATTCTCTAAAAAGTAGCCAAAAGAGAAGTCTTTGGAATCAATCTGTAAGAGACAAAATAGTGGCTTGATCATTACACCTAAATGACACAGAGAAGTTAATTAATATCTCTGTGCCCTGGTCCCCTTGCCTGTGAAAATGACAACTTTTAAAAAAAGTACCATGTGCATATGACTTCGGTCAGGATTAAAATGAGTAAGTGATAAGCAAAGGTTAGCTACTTCTGTTTTGTCTACTTTTGTCCCCATTTTGAAATGCTTGGCACTCAGTGGAGTTCTAGAAACCATCTACTGAGCATAACAGTCTGCACCATACTCTGCTGGTTCTAAACCCTCACGCAACCTGAGGCCCTGTCAGCACAAGCCCTTTACCACACCCCTGAAGAAACCTGGGCTTTCTAAAATCATTCGGCTTGTGTCATAGTCTTCACGGCTCACTCAAGAGTGAAGGAATCACTCAAGTGGACACTAGATGCTAACCATTTTCCTTCAAATCAAAAGTTTTACTGAACCAATGTAAGTACATACTTACTTTGGATTCATGTGGATAAATCTTGGAGGAAGATGGCTGTGTCAATTGAAAAAGTCAAAACCCAAATGTACATTATATGGATGGTTTTGCATATCATTACAGACCTACACTGCCACACAAATGCCTGGACTCACCAGATGTTAAATTACTTGGAAGACAAAACAAATCACTAAATTCCAAAAGACTTATTGGGTAACCCCAAGCCAAATATAATTCTAAACCCCTTTTCACTTTTGAATATAATATATTTATATTATGTTTATAATATAAATTTTATTTCTTCCTCTATTTCTAAAAACAGTAGAGAAGAATTTCTGTTAGGCTTTAAATATGGGATGTCCTCCAAAGGTAAAAATGAATAGATTGTGAGAGCTGTAACCTAGTAAGTCCATCCTAATTTGAAGGGACTGGTTGGGTAGTCAGGTGGGTGTAGCTGGAAGAGAAGGGTCACTGGGACTGTGTTTTGGAAGAATTCATTTTCCCTATAATCTCTTCCCCTTTTTCTCTGTGCTTCCCTGCCCCTTGAGGTGAGCAGAACTCTACCACCACACCCTTCCACCATGATTTCTATCTCACCATGGGACCAGAACAACAGAGTCAGCCCATCATGAACTAACCCTCTGCAACCATGAGCCAAAATACACGTTTTCTCCTCTAAGTAGTTCTCTCCAGGTATTTTGGCCACGGCAATAGAAACCTAACTAACACAATTTCCTTCCAAAAAATATTAATACTCTACTTTATTAGAAAAATGTTCCAGCAGCTAAGAACAATAGTAGCTACGAAAAATTTATGTGATATCCTGCCTGTCCATACTTGTCTTCCTGAAAGTATTCTTGTAGAGCTAACACTCCATGATTGTCATTAATTTTGGTGTATAAATCACTAGTCAAGAAAGTTTTTGTTTCAATTCAGCTAGCCTCCATACTACTACTATGAGAGAAGTTTTTATTTTTTTTAAATAAAGATATAGTTATTGTTCTCAAGAAGTGTTGGGCACATAGGAACTTAATGCATACTTGAGGTTTTGGTCTTTATCCAAAGTTTAGTAGGTTAATCTCTGACTGGATTCTCTTTGGGATCCTACAGAATTTATCATTCATTCATTTACTTATACATAAAGAATATTTATATAAATTCTGCTTCAACCTATGTTTTATATATATCTAGTTTAAAAATAAATGTCAGTAACTGTCAAGTTTGGTGGACATAATCTGATCAAAATGGGTCATTATATTGAATTTTGGGTTTATGAACAGGTTTGTCTTAGTTCAGGTTGCTATAATAAAATATCATCAACTAGGCAGCTTCTACAATAGCAATCTACTTCTCACAATTTTGGAGGCTGGACGTTCAATAGTAATGCTACCTGAGTTGGTTTCTTGGGAGGGTCTCTTCTTGGCTTGAAGATGGCTGCCTTTCTACTATGTCCTCACATGGCCTTGTGTTTGGGGTCTTCTTGCACTAGGATATTTATGACCTTACTTATCCTATTTCCTAAAATCCTATCAAATACAATAAAATTAAGGTTATGAGCTTCAACATATGAATTTAAAGGGGATATGATTAACTCTATAGCAAGGTCATACCCCCAAAGCTTCTTCGCAAGCATACTTTTCAAGTCATCATATTCCAAATGGTGCTGCAGGATCAAATTAACTACCAAAAACTATCCTTCATGCATTGCCATGTATTAGAAGAGCTCCAATGATGAAACAGAAGTTATAATTCTTGTGACTAAAAGAAGGACCCTTGTCTACTCCTGCTCTTCCCTTCACAATGGTAGAAAGTAAATATCTTTTCTATGTTCCTCTTATTAGTGAAAGAGTTTGCCAAAAACACTTTTCATACATCAGTGATAGCATCAAAAGAGTCACCCACATATGAGAGTTCTGATTGCAACTACTGCAGGATTTCTTTACAGTAGGAAAAACTCTGTGAAGGGATAATGGTTGAGTTTATCCACAGGTAGTAATTCTTTCCATGGAATAATATTTGGGGATTGGAAAGGAAAGGGAAAGGCCAAGGATTATTTCTAAGAGATGGCTACAAATAAGCAGGATCAAGGGGCTGAATTAGCAATCCCATGATGGTAGAAGTGAAGACTAGAAATCTTGAAGTAAGAAAATTGGCAGGCATTCTATCTTTTGGAAGTTGAAGGGCAGTGGTACAGATTTGGCTGTGAATATGAAAAATAACGTAAGATGTAGTCGGTGGGTGAGAATAATAAAAGAGGAAAAAATGGAGGTGGAATAGGGAATTGGCATGCTGACCAAGCTAGCTCGTTACTAAGATCTTTCTGAAATAATACTAAGATATGCAAGCCAAATTCTTAACAATAGAATGATTTCATTTTTGAAAAAAAAAAGTGTTTTATCATTTTTCTTTCCATGCACTTCATCTGTTCTCCAACATCTTCTTGGTGGGTGAATGAGTGTGTGTGTGTGTGTGTGTGTGTGTGTGTGTGTGTGTGTGTGAATTAAGGGACAACATCATATGAGCTGAAAAAGAAGATGAGGATTGACATAGAAGAAATGAAAAGGACTGGTTGTCCCAGATCACAGTCCTATGTTAATGACAGCAATGAGAAACTGCCTCCATAATGATAATTCAGGGAGTAGATTCTCTCTACCTGTGACCACCAGGTACTGGGCTTGCTGATTATGCTGCATATAGGATATGATGACAGAAAGGAAAATAATAAAAGCCATCCTTCCAGTCCTGAGAAACTAGAGAAATGCAGATCCAAAAGCAACAGAAGCAGAGAGTGATATGTGAGCAAAAGAGGCAAATGTTTCAGGAAGCTGACAAAATGGTGAGTCTTTGCTCTGATTCACATTAGGGACCTTTGGAGTCTTGTCTGCACTAAATTGGGAATAATCTAATAGACTCTCGAGCAGTGTGGAAAAAAGAATAGAAGTTCAGACTGAAGCATTACTAAGGTGTTCTTGGTTCTTGTGTCACACAAATGGAAGCCTCAAATTCCCACAATCCTCAAGGGGTATGCCCTGGGAGAGCCTATGGAATGGACTAACTATGGTTGGGGCCAGGCACAGCTCATGGGGGAGGCATAGGGGACCATTAGCACCAACATGAGTCAAGGGGAGGGTACTGGAGCCCAGGGGCCCTGACAAGTTTCAGTTTGTGGAAAAAGCTGAAATCAGGAGTTAATCCCCTGGCAAACTCAGCTTCAAAGAGAGAGAGCAAGGCGACATTGGGAGACTGACATGAAACCTGAGTATGCAAAGAATATCTAGAGGATCCAAGGATCCCATCAGGTCTCCATCCCTTCTTTAGGTATCTAACTGCCACCATTAGAGGAAAATCTGAGTGACTGAGCAACTACTTAAAGAGAGTCAGCCTGGCAATAAAAGTTGATCTATAACAGACAGAATTTTTAAACTGAAAGGAGGTTGTTTAAACTGGAAGGGACTGACATATTTTAACAGAAGAGAAGAGCAGTGTAGTTGGGAGGAGAAAGACAAGATGTATTCATCTTACCCCTGAGGAAGTGTGGATAAGGTTGTCTCATTTTCAAGGTCAGGAGTGTAGTCTGTTGGATAGCAGAGGAGAAATCTAGCCAGGATTCTAAACAGAAGTTCCCAAGAACATGCTGCTTACGTGGGCGAGCAGGGTATAATTGTATGTTAGAATTGATATGGCAATATCCCAATTATTGCCCCCTTGAAATTCCTCAGGCATCTTTACCAAGCTTGTGTTTATACGTCATTCAAAAATAAGGGAAAAGAAAGTATTTTCAATATTACATTGTCAGAAATATTTCTGACAATGTAATTAATGTTCAAAACATAAAGTAGTCTGCCCAGTAATCTGTCTACAGAAACCTTATTTTATTGCTGGAATGAAAAACTATTAATCTCAAAATAGTCCCCCTAAGTTCAACTCACTTTATCAATATGTAGGAGGGCCTGAATCTAACATGGGTCCAAATTTACAGTTCAGATGTGATAAGGGAGACAACCCACAAAAAGGCTTTTTGAGAGAGGAATCCAACAAAGTTAGTGAGATAGGGTGGAACTACACTTTTGTAAGAGTCGTATGAGCTTAATCTTCCAGGAAGATTTAGACATCAGTGGAAAAGGCACAATTCCAAAGGCAGCAGTCTGTCATTGAGGTCCCCTCAGCCCATGCCCTCAGTAACACAAGTCTACTTAGTAGGGTAGCAAGGTATGGGTGGAGAGAAATGTGGTTATAAGTAAAACTGATACTCAGCAGACCAATAAAACTGGCTTTGTGTTTTGTACAGTAGTTACATTGTCAGAAATGTTTGATAGTCATGTTAAGTTAAATAAGCCAATCCCCCAAAATCAAAGGCCAAATGTTTTCTCTGATATGCAGATAATGATCCATAATCAGAGGGAGTAGGAAAGAATGGAGGAACTTTGGATTCGGCAGAGGGGAGTGAGGGGCGGGGAGGGAATGTATGGGTGGGAAGGATGGTGGAATGAGATAAACATTATACATGTATGACTGCATGAACGGTGTGACTCTGCATCATGTGCAGTCAGAGAAATGAGAAGTTGTGCTCCATTTGTGTACAATGAGTTGAAATGCATTCTACTTCCCTATATAACTAATTAGAACAAACAAACAAAAAAAAAAAAACAGGGATTGAAAAAAATGTTTGATAGCAAGTAAACTGAAACAGGCAAATTACTTTTCTCTACAAATGAGAATAAAGTAGAAAGCTTTGGAACCTATTTTTAAAATACTATAAGTTTAAAGGAGGGAGAGAGGCAGATTCTCCACTTGTCTTAACTTTAGAGAATCCAGAGCAACTGGCATTGCCAAGATGCATGAATATTGATACCATACATCAACAGTGGACAGCAGGACTCATTGATATGAAAAGGGAAGGAAGGGAAAGAAGGAATAAAAGAAGGAAGGGAGGAAGAGAGAAACATATGGTATTATTCCTATTATTCATAACCCAAGGCTTCTAAAATACTTAGGGAGATACTCTATGGAGCAAAGGAGGAACTCTAATAGGAGAAAAGTAAAGGCCAATACATAGTTGTTAAATAACTATTTTAAGAAACTTTCCCTCTACATAACACCATTCACATCTGAAAGAAGAACATGTTGTAATCTCCCTCACGGATAGTGAAAGAGAGTAAGGGATAACGTGTAAACCTGTGTCAACCATTAGTGGTGGAGCACAGAGAGTAGAAATGGGACTTCACCCACTCAAATTCAGCAGAGAAAGTCATAAAACTAAGATGGATAGTATGTTTCACTGTACATCCCCTACTCTAAAGTTCTGTTCAATTTTCTACTGTTTAGAAATAACAAAGCCAATAACAGTAATGATAGTTATCTAACAGTCATGGAGAATTTATTATACTCTCAGCACTGTGCAACCCTCTTTACCTATATTAACTCATGCCATTTTTACCATTGCCATTGACAGAATTGTTCTCAATGAGCAGTTTCACATACACAATTCACAGAGAAGATTCAGCTTGTAATTAAAGAAACTGGAATGAGAATCTAGAAGAGTATGAGCTCTTAACCCATATTGATTTTCATGCCAGTAAAATCAAAATTTAAAAATTAAAATGAATAAAAAATTGACTACTTTAAAAATATTATTTTTTAGTTATAGGTGGACACAATACCTTTATTTTATTTTTATGTGGTGCTGAGGATTGTGCATCCAGTGCCTCATGCATGCTAGAGGAGAGCTCTTCCTCTAAGCCACAACCCTAGCCCCTAAAATGACTTATTAAAATCACATTATAATCATATTTGCAGACTCTATAGAGTTTCTTAATTATTTCCTAAGGCCTACATAAATGCCTTATCTTCAGAATTATTAAACTTCATCCTCTTACAATTGTTAAAGTAATTTAAAAATCAAATGTTTCAAGTTGTACCTGATATAATTATGCTTTTCCTGAGTGTTGTAATTTGTTTGCCATTATTCTACAGCAGTGGTTCTCAGTGAAGGTGGTTTCACCTCTCAGGGGTCATTTGGCAATTTCTGGATACATTTTTTGATGTTATGACTGAGCCGGAAGGTGTGCTACTGGTTTCTGGGCGAAAGCCAGGAATAATGCTAAAATATGACCTGCAACAAGACAACCCCCAGGACAAAGAATTGTCTGATTCAAAATGTCAGTAATGCCCAAGTTGAGGAATCTTGCCCTAGAAACACTGAGAAACATAAATAAGAGTGCTGCCTTCTCTATATTGGCTGCTGGAAATACCAAAGCCAAAAATGGTAAAATGGTAACTACATGTATTCTATGTATGATCTTCATTCCTGGATCACTGTATTTTCATCTTCAGATAATTACTACTCTTTATTTAAATTGTAAAAGCTATGCTTGTTTGTTTTGGTGTCCCTTATTTGTTATTTAAATTCTTTTACCATAGGAATTAAAGGAAAAACAGTTATGTGCCACACAATGGTGTCTTGGTCAATGACAGGATCTATGTCAGGGGTCCCATAGGATTATAATGGAGCAGAAAAATTCCTATCACTTAGTAATACTGTGATCATCATCATATCATAGCAAATATGTGACTAATGTGCTGTCAATCATGCAAAAGCACAGCACACAGAATGCTCTACAGTACCTAACACTTGATAATGAGAATAAATGATTATGTTGCTAATTTATGAACTTACTAAACTACACTTTTTTGTTATTTTTAGAGTCCTCACATTTATATTAAAATAAGTTTACTGTAAAAAAAAAAAAGTCAGTTGTGTTATGCAGGCAGGGACCTCATTTACCTTGTTTATCACATCTCTTCACTGCACCCCAAGGCCATCCTGAGTGATCTACCTATGCTATGTAGATTTGTGTAAATACACACTACTATGATGCTTGCACAGAGACAAAATCACATAACAAGGCAGATGCATATCCTCATTGTTAAGCCATGCATGGCTGTATAGAGCAAGATGGAAGAAGAAGCAAAAATGGAAATCCAAGAGGATGCCCAGAAGGTGTGGAGGAGGGGAGAGAGTGGGAACGTCATTACCCAAGTCTTCTAAAATACTTAGGTACTCTCTCTTGCGGAGCAAAGGAGGAACTCTAATAGGAGAAAAGTAAAGGCCAATACATAGTTGTTAAATATCTATTTTAAGAAACTTTCCCTCTACATAACACCATTCACATCTGAAAGCAGAACATGTTGCAATCTCCCTTACGGATAATGAAAGAAGGTAAGGGATAATGTGTAAACCTGTGTCAACCATTAATGGCGAAACACAGAGAGTAGAAGTGGAGAAAAGTACTTTCTATTTTTATTATTACTTTAAAAAAAATTGTTCTTTTCAGATAAACATGACAGTAGAGTATATTCTGACATATTTATACAAACATGGAGTAATTCTTATTCTATTTGGGATCCCAGTCTTATAGTGTGCATGATGTGGAGATTCATTGTGGTGTATTCATATATGCACATAGGAAGTTGTGTTAGATATTTCACTCTCTTTCCTATTCCTGTCTCTCCTTCCTCCCCTTCATTCCCTTTTGTCTAATCCAGTGAACTTCTATCCCCCCCCCCCCCGACTCTTTGTTATGTGTTAACATCCACATATCAGAGAAAATTTTCAACCTGTGGTTTTGGGAATTGGTTTATTTTATTTAGCATAATAGTCTCCAGATTCTTCCATTTACTGGCAAATGTCATAAAGTCACTTTTCTTTGTGGCCGAGTAATATTCCATTGTGCATATATACCACATTTTCTTTATCCATTCATCTGTTGAAGGGTACTTAGGTTGGTTCCATATCTTAGCTATTTTGAATTAGCTGCCATAAACATTGATGTGGCTGTGTCACTGTAGTGTGATGATTTTAAGTCTTACAGAAATCGTGCTTCTTGTCTTGCTTTTTATTTGGAATATGACCAAACATCATTTTTAGCAACACTGTCTTTCTCCCGAATTTATCTAAATAACTCTGTCAGCTGAAGAGTCAATGCTGCTATTAATCTAATCTTTTATTTATTTATTTTGGTATGAGGGATTTAACCCAGGGGCACTTAACGACTGAGCCACATCCCCAGCCTTTTTTATTTTTCATTTTGAGACAGGATCTTCCTAAGTTGCTTAGGGCTTCGCTAAGTTGTTTAGGCTGGCTTTGAACTTGCAATCCTCCTGCCTCAGCTTCCTGAGACGCTGGGATTAAGGGCATGCGCCACCATGCCTGACTTTGTTATCAACCTATTCTTAAGCATGGTTCTTCCCTCAGTTTCACAAATGTTAGTGACAGAGCCAGGAAAAACTTTTTGTGTTTTTTCCCATTTTTTGCTTCAGCCTCACCTTATATATATATATATATCCTTAACACATCAAAAGAAAGTCTGCAACTCATGTTAATGATTTATAAAAAGAAATAATTATATATCATCAGTGGCAAAATAAAAGATTAAAGGACATCATATAAATATGGGCATCTCTACAAAACAAACAAGAACAAGAACATAGACAACTTCCACCTACTAAAAGCAGGGTCCTTGAGTAACAGTTCCTGAAGACCTTGGTTTGGCCCTGCCCATTGGCAGACAGGGGCAGCACGGAGAGCCTGCTGCCTTTGTGCAGCCCTGATTCATTGTGTTGGATGAATATGTGAGCACCATTTTTGCATATACTCACCCTCCCAATTGCTCACTTCCTTTGAAACAGATTCTGAGCAGCTGGGAGATGGGTATAACATTTCAAAAACATCATTTTCACAGTTTGTTCATTCCACTGTGAATTAGGATTTTTAAAATGGTAAAAATCCAGGGCCAACTCAGGATTTTGCAAGAACACAGATATTTCCTGCATGCTCTATTATCCAGAGGCCTCTGTGCTTTTGGAAACCTTTAGGGCAAGCCCTTGGTGGCCTTCAGTGGTTCTTTGTTTTTTGTTTTTGTTTTTGTTTTAATTGTTTATTCTGAATTTGACCACATAAAAAAATGGACAAGAAAATAAAAGTGTGACTAGAAGTTTACAAAGTGATCGGAGTTTCCAGTAAGTTAATTGTCCATAAATGTGTCACTGGACAATATCCATTATGTTAATTTATATTTCAAAAAATAATAATAACAACTGCAACTTTCTTCCCTAAGATATTTCCTCAGATCTGGAGCTGAAATAATTTAAGTGTTAACAATTGTATGACAAATTTTCTTGGTGTTGAAGAGATGGGTTGACAAATTAGACATATTTGGACCAAGCAGAGTTCCTGGACAGGGACAAGGTATTAAAAAAGTTGGAGAGACTTGCATATAGAAGGGTGTAGATTAGGGCTAAAGGTGTTTGGATGACTCCCAAGGCCAGCCTGGTAACATACTGTGACATAATGTAAGGTAAATGGCAGAGGCATAGGGTGGGGATGGGGGTCCTCTGGTTGGAACTGTGATTGAATAGTATGTCTTTGCCCTGTCTAAAAGGGCAGGGTCTACACAGTTTCAATCACTTTTTGTCATAAGGAAATGATGGAATGAAATTTCATTAGTAGTCCTAAATATAGTGTTCTAAGGTGCAACATTTCAATATTTAATATTGATAAAGAATTCACATTTTTAAAAAATCTTAGACTAGGCTAAAATAAACCTATCTGTGCTGAAGGCAGTTCCTGGCCTGCCAGTGTGTAACTTCTGCTATCCAAGGTGTTTTAAAATAATAATAATAATAAACATGTTTCTGTGGTGCTGAGGATCAAACCAAGGGTCTTGTGCAAACTAGGCAAGTGGTCTATCATTAAACTACAGCCCCAGACCCTGGAATGATTTATTCTTACACACAGTTTGAAAATTCTAGAGCAGGGAAGGCAAAACCATGTCTCCGAGGAACTAGCTGAGCTGACGCTTTGTGTGGTCACCATAAAAACTTAACCCAAGGAGACTTCTTCCAGTTGGGCACTTGGGGAGTCTAACCAGTCTAACTCTTAAGAAGGAGCATTCATGAAGGATTCCAGTCTCTGCCTAAGGATAAGAATAGAGAATGCTCTACTGAATCTAATGAAAAACGACTAGGGTTATTTTTTACTATGTCTCTTTTGTATCTCATTTTTAGTCATTTGTATTTATTGCATCCTCCAAAAGTATTGCTTTGTAATGTGACAGATGGGAAATAAAACATGAGTAAACAAAACCTTTCCCTTCGCACATAATTTGAGAAGCATTAATTTCACTGAGAAAGGATTTTACTTGCAAATTGTACAAAGAAAGAACTCAATCTGGGAAAAAGGGATACCAAGAAAGGTGAAGCCACAGTAAGACTGGAAAGGTGTTTTAGGCATTTTGATTTCTGAGTTAGCCTTACCAAGAGAAGTTGTACTAAGAAAGAATGGCTTCCAATAATTTACCTAGTAGAAATCTCTATCTGGAGCTTTCCACTATCCCTGGATTTGGAGAATTTGTCAGTTTCACTTTTACTTTTACCAGATGTGACAAGGAACCAATCTTTGGGCAAAGCCTCCTCTGATTCTAGGTGGTAGCACTGGCAAGGGGATCGTACCCACTTAGTACAATAGCACTTATCAATTGTGTTGGTTTGAGGGTTTGAGACCTTGAAAACCAGGACATCCACTTGCAAACTATTCAGACTTGGTTAAGTTTATTAATGGATTCAAATTCTGCCCCCTCCATGAAGATAATACCATCTTCCTCATAGGATTATTGTTAGCATTCAATTAGTCAATGCATGTGGAGTGCTTCACATAGTACAACTCAATGCCGAAATAGTAAGCTCTCAATAAACGTTAAATAAGGAGAAAAAAAAAAATCCCAGGGTTCTGGTTCTAACATTACTTTCTATTTAGCAGCACATCAAAGAACAAAAATCATCTGTGATAATGCTGGAAGCCAGAAACTACCTCCAATCAGACAGCTACATTTTTTAAAGCAACATATGGATCTAGTTCAACTGGAGTTTCCTGAATGAACGTGGGCCTTTGCAGACTCTGCCAAGCACATGCAGCAAAGCTCAATCACTGGCACTTGAAACAAAGCTAATGCTCTGAAAAGCCGCACATGATAGAGATTAAGCTACCTGTCCTCAAAGTGGATGTGAAGGTATTTAAAATGGAAAGGGAATGACTGAGAAGCAAAGGAATTTAGGCACAGTCTCCTTTGTATAATCTAAATGCAGCTTGTTGATTTCTTTAGGAAATATTCCCAGAGTTAAATATAATACCATTGTGTCCATTAACAAAACAGATTTCATATGCACTATACATGGTTAACGTGGTACATGATTCTTGCTAAGATGCCTTGAACATTTCACCCTGAAAGTTGGGAAATAAAACTCCTCACCCAATAGAAGCAGTTTAGAAAGCTCTTGCTGCTATGCTCTGCTGCTAGGGCCACAGGGCATTTTTGAATAATTGAGTTTAAGCTTAAATAATGATCAGATGCCCCTAGAAACCTACTGACAGACACCAGACTCAACAAAGAAACAGAGGTTTTTCATCACAGTATTGATTCAGCGCCATTGTAGGCATGTTGTATAAAAATTCACTGTAAAAGAAATTCTATTTTTGCATTGCATTAGGTAAAGTGTACTTTTTAAAGAATCATCTATTGTGGGTCAAATACTTCTGTATACAGCATCTTAATTTGGTAACATAGAAAGTAGTTCATATTTTTAAAAAATCACTGAAATCATTCTTACTTGCCTTAATGACTACAATTTTGCTTTTGTTCTTTTATTCTGACTAGCTTACTCTGTTTTAAGCCCCATACATTGTGTAAAGGGGCAACTGCAAACCAAATTTCTTATTTGTTGGTTTTGGGAACTGGTATTATTACCTTTTCCCACTTCAGAGGTATTTGAGCATCTCAGTATTTTTCTATCCTCAATTCTCTATTCTTAAGGCTAGAAGTGAAGTTTCCAATAGATATGTTGTTTCTGAACATGGAGATAGAGAACATGGGAAGAGTGAAGTTCAGAGGGAAAAAATATATCAAACTTCTTAGTAGATGCAGTGGAAAAGGTAATGAAGACTTATGCATTGTCCAAAGATAGCAAAAAGCAAATAACTTCAGTCAGCATTTAAAGAAAGACGTAGGCACTGAGATTGAGGCCCTGCCTAACAACTGGGCACCTTTAAGCATTTTAAAAAACATTACCCATAGCTTCCTCATATCATAGTGTAATAAGTGCATTATTAGATGCTTTCACAACAGAAGAAACCGAGTTTTCAAGAGGTTAAGGAACTTGACCAAAGTTAAATAGTTGATAAAGCAAAAAGCTGAAATTTCAACCAAATTTACCCCTGGACATTGATATTGTTATAGTTGTGAAGCCCTAAACACCAATGTGGTTCTATTTGGAGATAGTGCCTTTAAAGAAGTTATTAAACTTAAAGGAAACCTTAAGGGTAGAGCCTTAATACAAAATGACTGATGTCCTCATAAGAAGAAAAAAAGAAACCAGGAATGCAGATTTATTAAGAAGAGGCTCTCTGAGGACACAACAAGAAGACAGCCATCTGCAAACCAAGGGCAGAAGCCTTAGGAGAAACCAAATCTGCCAACACCAAGATCTTGGACATTTAGTCTCCAGAACTGTGAAAAAAATAAGTTTCCCTTTAAGCCACCCTGACCATGTTATTTTGTTATGGCAGTCCAAGATACACCACAAATATGGTGATCTTTAAGAAGGTTTTAAAATCCTTTAAAAAATTGTTTTATATTGTTTGTTCTATAGTACTCTTCATTTTTATTTTATTTTTATTTTTTGTAGTTGTAGATAGATACAATACCTCTATTTTATTTATTTATCTTTATGTGATGCTGAGGATCGAAACCAGAGCCTCACATGTGCTATGCAAGCATTCCACCACTGAGCCACAACCCCAGACCCTATACTAGTCTTCTTGATGATAAGCCATGACAGCTAGTGTAAGTGCCATAGGTATAGGGATATGGTATCTGTTTTTACACTGTACCTTCAGGGTTTGAAACATAATAGCAATGGATGTTTAATAAATTCTGTTAAGAGAATGAATTAGAGACAAAGAACACATTAATCTTATAGTCATACTTTTCCAGACAGTGTTTATAAATGTTGCTAAAATTTAAAATGCAATATAAAATCCCTCTCCTACTCAGGTCCTGCAATACATATAGGACTGTGAAGAGTCTTCTCTCCTCTTCAGACAGCCCCTTCCCTAGACTCCCAGCTCTCATTGCCCATATTTGATGCCTCCTTTGATGCATCATCTTGCAACATAGCTCTTAACTAAATCATCCACCAACACCTGCAGTGTGCCCCAATACCCTGGATCTCTATCACCATAGAGCATCTCCACCTCTTATAGAAACTCCCCTACCCAATAACTATTTGCTCAAAGAAAACAGATGACTTAAGACTTAATCAGTTAAAGTCTCTATGACAAACTAATGGGAGCCCACTAACTGATCTTCCGAAAGAAATTAATTTTAAAAAATCTGTTTTAAAATTAGATTATGTAAAATCTGATTATCAGAGAGGACACTAAATCACCTTCCATTTGTCACCTTACTTCACAGATATAGAAACTGAGGCTCATAGGCCTCATTGTCTTACAGGATCTGGCCCCTCAGTGTGGTCCACAGTGAGCTGCACTGACATCACCTGAGTGCTTATGAGGAATGCACACCCTCAGGCCCCATTCAGGCCTTTTGAACTGGTCTCTGCACATTAGAGCTGGAAAACCACTTCTGAAGCAGTGACAGTGTGAAGATTTGAATCCAGATTTTTTTTCACAAGTAAATCAAGGTTCTTTGCCCTGTGCATCATTACTGGGGTTTCTGAAAGCACTGTAACCCCCAGTGTATGGCACTCCCCATGGTGCCATGATTTGAATGATAAACCAGCTGTTGGGTAGGTAGGCCAGGTGAGACCGCAAGGTTGCAGAGCACCCCATTTACTTTCTGCAGAACTGGACCTAATCAAGGCTCCCCTGTTCCACTGCCTGGAGTAAATCAGTGTCCATTTCCACATACAGCTGCCATTGATAACCTATATCATCCCATTTGGTCCTCACCATCATTTAATAAGGGATACTTGCTTAGTTCTACTTCTTAGATGAAGAAACTGGAGCTCAAATAAGTGAAATAAAAATCAACACAGCCTTTGAATTACTGGTTTCTTAGATTCCAGTTGGGAAGAGGGACACATACCCTAAAATCATAAAATCACTCAGAGCATTTCTCCAGACACTTAGGTGTCAACACTTTAAAACCTCCTGAGAGCTCTCTAAAGTTTTGGGTGATTGTCATTTTCTCTTCTGTAGAATAATGCTGAGAGTCAAACTTCTGGACTGAGGACCTCTCATGTTCTTTATTGCAATCTTCTTCAATCATCTCTTCAGCCTATAATAATGGGTACCCGCTCTTCTCATGAGACACAACATGCCATCTCCTTAAATGTATATATTCATTTCATGTTAGTTGTTCTGCTGAAAACCTGAGACCCTTGAAATGGAGCTGGGATGGATTTATGATGACAATAGGTGGGTAAACCCACATGCTTTCTCTCTTTTGTTCAACACTGGGAGGAAGACATGAATGACAGCTCATTCCCTTGGGATCACTTATAGGTGATAATGCCCACACCTTAGCTTCTTTAGTCATGGTAAGATGAAAAAGAAACAGAGTAGCTACAGGGAAGACCTTCAGATTCCAAATAAAACCATGGGTATGATGAATGAAGACTGTGACTGATATTCCATATGGAAAGAAGGCGTGAACTATTCACACGGCAGCTGGAGGAGACAAGGGGCACATGGGGTGTGTTAATACTCTGCCACAAGCTGTCCCCAGTATGATCGACTGCTTTCTGGAAGCTCCATTGACCTTGCATGTGCAATTTCTACTCACTCTTCATCTTCAGAAAAATGTCCCTTTGCTATTTACTTGCCAGTAACAAGAAGAAGTAGTGAAATATGTTTATTCTGGCAAAAAAGCTACATCATGAGACTCTTAGGACATTGACATAAGATACTAGTGCACTCACAGATTTGACAAGTCATAATACAGATTCCTGTGGGCTACATGGCCAGTCAAGGAATTTGAGTTCCTATTCTTATTCAGTTTCAGTGAATCCAGTCCTAACAAGACTCAGTTAGAAATAGAGCCAAGTAATTCCATTTTAGTATTTTCCTATTGCTTCTTCATTTAATCTGATGTACATTCTGCATAAAGGGTACTTCATATTATTATTCACTAGACAGGGCATACTAGAGCCCTGTTTTTATAGGGAGAAGCTTAATAAAATTTAGTTTGACTCAGTAGGTGTATGAAATGAGATTTTAACTTATCTCACAGTGGTTTGGTCCAGAGCAGAGATGCTAGGCACAGATGTGTAATTTTTTTTTTTTTTTTTACCCCAAATTGATGATGTTTGAATGCTTAGATTTAACACTTCATAAGGAATTTCAATAAAAAGGAGAATGCTCTTGGCAAAAGAATTAAGTGTGCTTTCTTCTGGCTAGGGCTGTTCTCATTTAGGAAGGGAGTGTTGACACTCATGTGAGGTTGGAATTATTTGAGCTTTGAGTGCACAGTCTTGTGGTTAAGAGCTTGGAAATCAACCATCTCTACCCCCAGCACCTACTAATTGTGTGACTTGAACAAGTTGCCATTCTGAGCTTCAGTTGCCCTTTCTGCAGAAAAGTTAGCCTTAGTTATTTCTTTAGTAATAAGAACCTTGGGATTATTATGAAGATTAAAAGAGATTGAGGTAGGTTTTCACTGGAAATAGAGAATGGCTACTATTTTCTGTAAGACTTTGAATCAGTACAGTTTTTTTTTTTTTCTGAAACTAATAGAATATATTTCAAAGGATTCTCTAGGTCCTGCTTACTCCAGAGAATCTTACCTTTCCCATTACCTAATGAACAATGTCATCATCAAAACCAATATTCTGGATACCACTAGGGTCAACATTAAGGGTTATTATTTTATTTAGTTAGAGTACAGTCCTAAACAACTGAGACAAAATGTTTGTTGATATAGTCTCAATTATTATTTAGGATACTGAGAATTAGATATCAATAGTTGATAATAAAATATATTTCTCAAATCTAGACACCAAAATTTGCATTCCTTTCACTATATAGAAGAAACACAAAATGTGATGTATGAAGATTGAGAACTCATTATCTTTTGGTTAATGCACTAAACCTAATGGCATCAACAGTCAGTTATCCTGGATCTTGTAGCTCAGATATAAAGAATTCTTTATCTATATCTATGTCTGAGACAACTGAGGCCAAAACTTAGGCATGTCATTCAAAGAGACACTAAAATGCAGGTACAAAGGCACTGGGAAATGTCATATACATGTCAGGGCATTTTCATCGACTTGAAAATGGGCAGGTATTAGAGTAGTCTAATTTTAGATGCTGCACCATTTAAACAGGAATGTAGGTCCAAATACCATCCTGAAGGACTGGGAACCCAAAAGTGTTCAGTGCTGCTAAGATGTAGATCCACTCAGACAAGCATCTCCAAGCCCAGAGACTGCCACTGAATCCCAGATCTTTGAGTATAAAGATAAGTGTGCCCTTACCATGCCCCCTCCTCCAGACAGACATCCAAGGCCAGATTTTAAGAGAGATCTCAGGATCTCAGAATGAGCCTGTACATACAATTTTCCCCTTCACCACTCCTGCCACACCTCAATCCAGAGGTCAAAAGAAAGTCCAGGTTCTCTCTTCTGGAAAGAACAGCCCTACCTCCAGTTGTCCATGCCTTCATAGTAGAGAATGGGGATGGGGCACCAGAACTCTGAGCTGACTTGGCAGCCCTCTCCCCACTCCCTGAATTTTCCTGGTTCCTCACCACTCTCAGTACAAATCTCATTATTCTCTGTACTCCTCTTTAGTCAGTCACCACAAAAATCTAGGACTCCAAAGTCACTCACACCCATTGATTTTAATCTCAAAAATGCAATACTTCCCACTGACCTCAGTTCCATCCCCAGCCCTGCGAGACTCCACAGGCACTCCTTGCTTTCTTTTCTCCATAACATTCACCAACACACAAACACACATACAGGTTAAACTCATGCATATTATTTTAATCTTTCTCCCCCAATAGAGTATAAACTTCACCAGGATATTTACTATTTTAATTTTGTATTTTGAAAGAAACACAAAATATTGTTTTATATTAACAATGTTTTGGTCAAAATACTTCACAGACACAAATCCAACAGTGACATGTCAGTATATGTGTTGGGTATTGGCTTGTCACAGGGATATCTGAATCTGCAAATTTTCAGGGTAGAAAAATGACAAGGGGAAAATACAAGTACAGTTTTTCCATGTCAAAATGAAAAGCTGAGCTGAGCCTCAGTTTACCTGCATTTCAGGCTGTCACAGATTCCTTTTTTCTAGGTAGTGCCATATTCTTTGTCTTCTCCAAATTTTTATTTGACCTAATGTCTTACATTTTCTTGACAGTCAGAAGTAGCAATCAGTAGATGACTGCACATTTAAATTTAGACAAGTATCTTTTAATTTCTCTGAATTTTTATTGCAAAGAACCATAAAACTTCTAAGTTAGATAGAATCTTACAATTCATCAAATCTACTTACCTTCAGCTACCACAGAGTCTAAGGCTCAATTTCTCTTGGTCTCAATGTTTACAATCAAGGCATATATGAAACTGGGGATAATTCTCATGGGACAAAAATTATAGAAAAAGAAACTCTAGAAATGGATCTGTTTTCTTCCTCCCTGATATCCTGTTACTGACATTACTTTGGTTTACATAGTCTGTGTGTGTGTGTGTGTGTGTGTGTGTGTGTGTGTCTATAGGTGACGTGGTACCAAAAACACAAAAACCACATATGTAAAGCTTTGATGATGGTATTTTCCAGCCATCCTATTTTGTTGACAACCGAAGAACTTTCATTGCTTTTTGATATTCATGTTTATTTAAAAAAGAAAATGAAGTATTCTTATTCCAAAATGCATCCTCTTGCGCTTAGCTTCAATGTCAAAGCAACTGAAAGAATTTAATCACAGATGGGATGCTACAGCTAAGTGAATTAAGGAGGAAGTTAAGGTTTTCATTTCTAATTTTCCTCTTCCTGCAATGGACATCAGATGCTTAACGGTTCTACAAAATATCACATTTTGTAGTAAACACAGAGTAATATATACATGTTTATCTCTGCTCAGAGTGTTGTCTACATCCCTACCACTATTATTCAGTTTATATAATAGCATAATCTGTGCAATACTGGAAACTTCTTTTGTTTCCTAGAAGGAATTCCTTGGCTCCAATAATTCTTGGTGCTATATTTTCCAAATCTAGAGCAACATAATCTTTTTGTGGAATCCACAGAATGAAACAAAACTCTCAAAACAATTTCATTAAGGCAGCTTATCAATTTTACTTTTTCCAGGTGCCGTGGGGTGTTCCTGATAGTATCATTTACATCAAGTTTAAAGCTAATGAAAATCCAAATACAATTAGGAGGGGAGATGGGGAAAAGAGAGATTCCAAATCAGGGTGGATCCTCTTCTTGTGCTGGAAGGAAGAGGACTGTGATGCCTCTTTGATAGTGGCAGCAGAGGAAATGAAGCACTGATTGCAAGCCAGGTTTGAGCGGAACATTAATATGAAGGAAATCAACATCATCCTGATTACTTCATGTGAGAAACAGATGCCACCCCCTCCCCTTTCTGCTGATGTGACAAAAGGCATTGTGTCTACTCAGGGTAATTGGGTGGGAATAACACACAATGAAATCTAGTTATGATAAAAGAAAAAGGGTCCTGAGTCAACACGAAGACCTTAGGAACATCCAAAGTCTGGGCAAAAACCTTAAGTGGTGTACTTTACAGGGGGTGGGGGAGTAGGCAATTTCTCCACCAATTGGCAACAGTGTGGTACAACTATAAATAATATAGTCTATCATTCTGGCCTCAGCAGTTAATGCCTGTCTGCCTTACTTACTCATATCCAACCCTCCATGTGCTACACACATAGACTCAGTCATTATTAAGTGTTCTTGACACGAAGTATTCTTGAAGATTTAGTTTATGACTGATTGAGTGCCCCCAAGCCCCTCTTCATCCTTTTCTATTAGGATGGCCTTTCCTTTGTGCTCCAATAACATGACATTTGTCCAAATCAGCCCAATGGGTAGGCCCTGAGCATCTAAGAACAGCAGCCTTGACTCATTTGTCTTTGCATCCCTGCACCTTGCCTAATCATTGGTAATAAGTCCAGCCTTACTTTTTCCAGCCCTTAACTCCTCATCAGATGGCATAAATCATATTTTCTAAAATATTGGTATTGTTTTAAAGAAGACCTTCTGTGTTTGTCAATTTTCCATTGCTATGACCAAAATATCTGACAAATTTAATTTAAATGAGAAAATATTTATTTGGGGCCACACACAGTCTTAGAGGTTTCAGTCCATGGTTGGCCAGCTCTATTACTTTGGGCCTGACTTGAAGCAGATCATCATGGCAGAAGGGCATAATGAAGGGCATGGCAGCCAGGAAACAGAGAGAGGGGGTAGGCAGAGAGAAAGGGACCAGAGACAAGAAATGCCCTTCCAGTACATGTTTCCTGTGACTCACTTCCTCCAAAAAGGCACCACCTCCTAAAGTTTCTGCCACCTCTCAGCAATGTCATCAAATTATTAATTCAACAATGGATTGACCACTGATGAGGTCAGAGCCCTCATGATCCACTCACTTCCCAAATCCCTGCCTCTGAACATTGCTGCATTGGGGACCAGGCCTTCAATACATGAAACTTTAGGGGACCTTCCAGATCCAAACTGTAATACTATCCTAAATTACAGTAGTAAAATACATTTCAACAAATCTTTCTATCACATTGAATTTTACTATATGCCCATAGATTTTGTCTTAAGTCACTTTCTAGTATTAGAATTTAAAAAAAAAAAAAATCAGAGCAGTTCTTTAAATAGTTTTCCATGGAACTGTTTCCTGTTTCTAAACAACTTTTTTTTTTTTTTTTTTGATACCATGGGCTGAACCCAGGGCTGCTTAACCATGAGCCACATCTCCAGCCCTTTTTAAAAATATTTTATTGAGAGACAGGTTCTCACTGAGCTGATTAGTGCCAGGTTTGAACTCATAATCCTCCTGCCTCGCCCTCCCAAGCCACTGGGATTACAGTGTGTGCCATCACTCCTGGCTCTAAACAACTATTTTGAGTAATAGTTCTAAGTAACTCTTGGGGAGAATAAATGTGGAGGATCAATGTTGTATAATATATAGTTAAAAAAAACAATAAAAATGTATAGACATGGTTTAAAATAACAGAATTTTCTTCCGAATACATATGTATTTAAAATATTTTTGTGCATATATATACACATAGGTAAATTCATATATCAGAAGGAAAAGCTTACATATTAATTCTGACAGGGTGAAAGAAAATGTAAGATATTTCATCTGAATGTGCCTCCTCGACAGTAGGTATTGTGAGCATGTACCCGAGAGATCTCCAGAAAACCTCTGAGCAACTGCAAAGAGCCTTGAATCATACACCCCCAATAATCACTGGATCCTTTGCCCCATGTCCCCCTCCCCAAACACAAAAAAGACACCCTTAATCCATGAAAGAGTGTGAGATGTAGGTGTAATCAAATAGAATATGGGCAAAGTACAAATTTGTAACATGAAGCTGATTTTGTGTTCATAGACTCATCAAGCTGCTGCTATAAACGGTGCTTTGGTTTTTGGCCCAACGTTGACCGGTCAGGTAGGCCCAGATTCTGCCCAGGCTCTGCAACTCCTCAACCCTCCTAAAGAATTGTTTCACCTCTTCACAGCTCCTCCTCTTCCAATCAAGGGTCTGACACTGCCCATTGACCACATTCATTTTTCTGCCTTTTGGCACTGGGAGTTTGTCTGTTGCAGGATAAAAGTGGAATTCTCTGCTGTCTGCAGGGCTTTCCCCAGGGAACAGAGCATGAAACCCAAACTTATATAAAATCATATCCTGTTTGCAAACATCATATTCCCTTTGCATCGCACTAATCTGGTCCTGTAAACCCCAGCACAGCTTGAGAGCCCATTCCTCATCTAAACAAATGCCATAAGCCCCTTTATACTTTTACAACCATGTCAAAAAATAATATTGCCTGCCAATAGTGATGTGATTGGAGTTGCCTCCTCCGAGCCATAAAAGAAGCGCAGAGTCTGTTATCAATTTCTCTAAGTGTATCAGGGGAATTATGGGTCGATTCAGTTCCAAGTTATAAATGACAACTCAAAAGCCGCAGAAGCGTTTGAAGCTGGGAGCTGATGACGACATTATCATAAAAGCCTGCTCGTCCTTGCTTTTGTGGGTTTTTTTGTGGCCTATCAAGTGAAAAAGGGAGAATAAGGCTGAGAAATGACTTCAAGATTTCTTCACACAGCAGCAGGTCACATGGCCAGGAAAATGATCACTATTTTTAGTGATATACCCTGAGGAGTACGCACTAGCTTGGTCCTGAACTGGTTTTGTTTCCAAAGTTCCTTAGTTATCTATTTCCTTATACAATGACCAAGTCCTGGGTTTTGGTAAAATGTTCTTTTCAACTGGCATATATTCTTATAGATGAATCACATCATTAGAAATGAGTCATGCCATAGTAACTAAATAAAAATGAGATGCAAAAAGGAATTCTTGAAGATCTTGAGATTATTCATAAAATGCAATTCTGGACAGCATAATTTAAGGCACCTTAAATATCATTTTCCCACTGAGTTGTTTGACCAACACTCCAATACCACAAGCAATTGGGGGGAGGGAATTTAATAAGTAGAGGATTTTGATTTTATAATGTTCTAAGACATCTCCAAAACCAATGAACCCATCAGCATTCAGTAGCTATATGTCAAACCACTCTATAATGAAGTTATATATCCTAAATAATGTGACTTCACATTAATAGTTGGAAATCACTGAGCATTTTGGAGTTAAACCAATGGGTCTATTTTAGATTGTTTAAATGAGGAAAGTGTCTTAAACAAAAGGCAATTTCAGTAGTTTCCAAGATTTCCAGGTTACCCCCATGATGCTAAATCAGATCACTCCAAATTCATACTTGGTATTTTGCATAGTTAATGTGTCTAGGATTGTTCTTGAGGTGAAAATTTAGACTGGTTCAAATGCAAAGGACCCAGAGTTTCTCCTAGCACTTGTGTCAAAATCAAAGATCTGAGAAAACAAGATCTGAATAGATAAGATTATGACTTAGTTTCTAAAAACAAAAACACAAAAAGAATGAATCCAATTGGTTTGCTATCGCATCAGCAAGTGGGAGTTTATATGCACACTTGGGCTTCCCCCACCCTCCCAGTCATGCATAAATTCCCCAGAAGACATAGAGACTAATTCAATAAGCAAAATGCGCTTCTTCAGCCTTCTCCAGCCCTGAGACAGCCAACCTCATCCAGGCCTCCTGCCCCAGAAGTTACCATGGTACATGTTTAGAGCAGGTGAGTAGAGGTACTTTGTGTTCAAGGGATGGTGAGTCAGTGGCACATCCCAGGTCAGATTTGGGGGATGAGTCCTAGGGAGTTGTCCTAGGACTTCTGGGTCATGAATTCAATGTACTTGTAAAGGATTGGGGTTTGACACTCACCATTCTTTTAACGACTTTGATGTTCTCCCCATCACTGTTCCCATGAAGTCATCATTTACTTTGTTTAATTCTTTGCCTCATTTGCAGGTTAAAAAGCTCTTCTCTTAAAATAGTCACTTGGAGTGTGAAAAAATAAGCTCAAAAATCAATGAACCCCTTTGAAAAATCAGTTTATCCTTTGAATTTAAGAATGAGTTTGCAAGGTCCCACAGGAGATTTGCTAAAATGAGCAAGGATTAATGTGGAGTGGTGATAGTTCTGTGTCAAGGGTCAAAAAGCAAAAGTCACTGGTGAGCTGCCATTAGGAGCCATGCTACCTTAGCCACACCGAAATGCTGCTAGGCTGAAGGTGGGGTTGGGGCTGCGGCCCACTGTTAAAGACTTAAAATAAGATCTTTCAGAATGCTTTCACATGAACATACACAGCATTCCCATACTTTCAGCTTTTCACCCTTTTCTGTGGGACTTCAGGAGAATAACTTCTGAGCATTTAGTCTCTCATCTGCAAAATGGTATTAATAATAACGATCATTTGTTTTACTGGCTTCCTGAAATTCAGTTGTGCATTGATAAAGTATAAAATCCAAATGGATATTGGTTATAAATGCCAATATCCTTATTTTTGGTGGGGGGAGGGAGGGCAGAATCACAGGCAAAGGAACAGAGAGATATTCCTTATTAAGTCTGGCATCATTAAAATGATAGAATGAGGGCTGGGGTTGTAGTACAGTGGTGGAGTGCTTGCTTAGCATGTGTGAGGCACTGGGTTCAATCCTCAGCACCACCTAAAAATAATGGTCCATCAACAACTAAAAAAAATGTTTTAAAAAATAATAGAATGAATAAAAACTATGTGGGATTTTCCTATATAAAATTTAGTTATAACTAATGACTGTCTGAAATATGATCCATAAACAAATAAGTTTGTTCTCTCTTTTCAGTATCCAAGAAACCTCATTGATTTAAATACTTTAGTCCATAGAGGTCTGACCTAGAATTGTGTAGTCCTAACATAACTGAGCACTTAGTTCTATGTTACTGGTAAGGGTTAACTTTAAATAGATTGCAGGTTATAAAGTTTGTTCTAATCATCTACAAAAATGTAGACATTTTTCTTCCTATGTTGCTGGATTCAAACAAATTTGTCCTTGAAATGTGGTATAAATATCCTGGGTCAAAAGGCTTTGTTAATTATTGAAGACAAAAAAATGGCCTCAAGGGGTTCACAAACAAATGCCCCATAATGCAAAGCACTTTGTGAAGTTTATGCTATTTTCACCAGGAATATAATGTATGTGCATAGTTAGTGTGATTCCATTGAAAACTGAATTCCACTGCAAAACTGTGTTAAAACTTCTTGCATTAACTTTTCTCCAGCTATGTGAAAGTCCAGCAACACTGGCTTCATGAGTGTGTGGCCGTCACACAGGAACTTAAAGTTTGAAGGCCCTCAAATTCCGTTTAGTTCTGTTGCCACCATCTTGAAGTGCTTAATAAGTTTTTAACAAGTGGCTTTGCATTTGGCAATTAGCTCTGAAAATTATACCACTAATTCTGAAGTACAATATATGGAAAAAAAAAGTCTTAAAGGTAATTGGATAGATAAATCAAAGGAGATATTTTTTAAGTTTCTGTTATTTAAAAAGCAGTGGTTAAACTCATACTTACCCCAAGTCCACCACAAGGTAAGGAGGAAAAAAACTTTTGAGAGTCATCACCTATACGGTAAGAAAACATAAAAAAAATATACATTGTGAGTATTATTGTTTATGTGGATTAACATATAAATTGTGTCACATGGTATTTATCATTGTACTCATAAGAAAAATCAATGAAATTTTGGGCCAATTATTCAAAGAAGTTCATTTTAAGAATGCATTGTTCTGTTTATAAAAACTCAAAGCAAATGAATATTAATGCTATTATATATAAAGATCTATTACCCCACAGGAACAAACACAAGCCCATGAAATTTGGGATAAAAGATTTTTTAAATTGGTTTACTTATCCATATTTTATATTATAATTTTAAAATTATAATTTATTAAATAATAATTTATGAAAACTCACACAGCTATTGACTAACTGCATTCCTCCAAGATGATACTTGATTCACAAGTTTTATGAAACTATATACTGTCATTTTAAAAATATTTGAGACACTAAGATATCTTCTCAAGTACACACTTATTCATCATTTCTATTTCAGAAACAGTTAAGTATACAGGATCTACTTAAGATGTAGGTAAGGTCAAGTATACCCATAAGCCTTTCTAACATGAACAGGTTTTTAAACAAAACACTATAAAGAATAATTCCATTTGGGAAATTATAATATCAGTATCATTATAAAAAAGTCTCCTTTAAAAATATATGCCAAAATCTTTAATTATGATTCTTTTTTTGGAACTGGCATTTCATGGGACTTTAAGCAAGTATTTCATTTATCTACACTTTAATTTTCTGTACTTATCTACTTCATGAATAGACAGACAAACAGTAAGTGTTCCCAAATTTCTGGCACTAAAATCTGTCTATTCATTAACTAAAAAGAAAGAAAGAACATTTCTATCTCAGATCTTAGTCAAATGGTTGTAAAGTGACTTAGATGGGTCACTCAGAAGACCAGTGGTAGAAGCAGGTGACAAACTCTTTAATTCACCTACCCCTTTATTTGTCCTGATAATGATCAATTACATAAATAATTAAAATGGAAAACAGGTTTGGGGTATAATTTACATACCATGTTAGTAAAATTCTAATAGTAGATTGTACTGTCATAAAAGAAAGTTTATTTTAAAAACAATGAGTTGCATAAGTTTATTTTTCAAATGCAATTACTAACAGATGGAAAACAATAAAGAAAATTGTATGCACAGATGAGGACATGTAGTTATGTAAAGACATCTTTTTCTAAAAAAAAAAAAAAAAGATGAGGATACAGTTCAGTGGTGGAGTGCTTTCCTGTGTGCTAGGTTCAATCCTCAGTACTGCAAAAACAAAAGAAAACAAAACAAACAGAAAATGGCAAACACACACACACACACACACACACACACATATATATATACACCACACACATATATATATACATATAGATATATATCTGAACTCTTCATTTACAGTTAAAAGGGATAAAGATAATATTAAAACATAATAAAATAAATTTTTTAAAAATTACTAAACCCTAAGAGAATAGAGAAAATAAATGCTATGCCTCTTATGGAGAATATTATGTAGTAATATTTATATAACATAAAAGGCAAATAATTGATAATGTAAATTTAGCAGTGTGTAAAAAATCTAATTCACTGCATTGACTGAATTTATTTTTTTTAATAACATTATAGTACCTCATTAATGGACTAAAGTCTGGCTAGCTACAAGGTAGAAACTGGTAATAACAATGACAGGAATATTAATGTTAAGGAAAACCTTGGACCAGAAATGATTAGGGAGAATGTTTTCAAAGTGTCACCTTACAGAATCTTAAGCATTTAAAGAGATAAATTGTGCCTATTTTCAAATCTAATTATTTTATAATCTATAGATGTCTTTCAAGATACAAAGACTAATAGTTCTGGTCCTAGTGAACTTTCAGTTAAATCCTTCCTCCTAACCTAGAACATAACTTTCAAGAGCAGTATTATCAATTTAACACAGAAATGCCACCTCCCATCTGTGTTGGAGGGACTGGGCAAGATAGTTGTACAGTAGTGAAAGAAATGGATAAGGAGAGCAAATTACTTGATTATTAATTTCTATACATTTGTATATGACAGCTTCAACCTGGTCTTTTAGTTATAAATGAAAAAACAAACTATAAAAATCCAAATGTCACAAAGAACAAAAAAGTAATCTCTTAAGAGAAATAAATAATTCACTTTGAATAACAAAAGGAGAATATCAGATAAATTTCTGAATTCACCATAATAACTGAAATAGTTTGGATATGTCCAAGTTGAACTTCGCACTTGACCTCAGGCCTCACAGAAGGCACCATCCCTGTGTGTGTGGATTCAGGTAGTCTACATTGAAAGTGCTGCCCAGATCACTGAGAGGTGTCTCTCAAACTCCACAGGTATACAGAATGTTAGCCCCACTCACCAATTGTATGAATGCTATTTCCCATTAAATATTCAAACCCAATGAGAAAAAAGGCTAATTAATCTGTCCTAAAATTTTAAAAACTGAATCATCAAAACTAAGAGCTTGCATCATATACATACAATGAAAAGAAGCTTTGTCCAAGTTCCAAGTTGGAATTCATTTTTGAATCAACCAAATTTAAAGTAATAGAAAGTTTGAATATTTTGAAAAAGTTAGATTTGTTCAAAATTGTCAAATTCCTTTTCTAAAAACAGTGGTACTGTCGTATTTCATAAATAAAAGTTTGATGTTGTCAAAGAGTGAATTTCATTTCTTTTAACAAATATGTCTTCCTTCTTAAATTGTGGCATTTTGATATTAACAATTTGACCAATCATATTCCAGTCTAGTAAAGTCCAGGAGTACCTAGTCTTATGACTGAGTTGGTGGATACTTTAGGACCATAGTTTAAAAAAAAAAAAAAAAAGACAGAAAGAAAGAAAGAAAAACGTTTTCTATTTTCTTTTAACTAAATTAAACAGTAATCACATAGACACTTTCCTATGTTTAAATGCTTGAGTATTTTGACCAAATAAAACCGTGAAAATTAAAATGTATGGTTCACTTCATCTTTGTGCTTAGTTGGATAGGATTATTAATTCATGTTAAAATAAGAACATTTATCATACAGCAGCCAGAACAAAAAGAAATACTTTATGTAACGAATCTGCATGTAGAGAACTGGTTCCTTTGAAGGAATCAAGGGAAAAATGTTTGGAGCGTAGATGTTTAGATCAATTTATTTGTATTTGTATTAAAGCATAACTTTAATTTTACCATATAAATTGTTTTTCATCAAAGTTTGGCAATATTCTCTCTAAACAACACTGAGTGGTCTGTGTGTGCCCCTTTGTGTCCATTTCTCTTCCAGGTACTTCTGTTGCCTATCCTGACACACACACAAACACACACACATACACACACACACACACACACACACACACACACATGTGCAGACACTCCCCATGTACTTCGCCACACATCTTTAGGGATACTTGCTGTTCATCTTTAAAAGCAGTTTGCATGTGTTTTAAAGGGTAATTGTTAATTTCCCCTTATAATTGCTTTCCAAAATACTTACCTATTACTTGTCATATATTAGTTCCCAATCATTTAGGGCCAATTAACATAAATTATTTAAAATTATTAGTGAAATGAGTTATTGAAAGAGTTCAATAATTTGGAACTGACTCAACAAGTTTATTTGAAAGAAAGGGACAAGAAAAGGTTCTAAAATGGGTTTTAATTAAAACACTTAAAATATTATGCACATTATGTACTGTTATTATTCAATTATAAAGATAATTAATAAAATATAATTACTTCTACTAAAATAATGTTTTGTCAGTATTTTTCCAAAAATCTGTTGTTTATAGCATTCATATAAAGCTTACATAAAACTCTGCAACTTCAATTTTATTTTAAAATCTGATGATGAAATTTTGAAAAATCGTACATTGACAAAAATTATGTTTATTCATTTTCTATTTGTCATTTAATGTGTTATTTAATACCCACAGGGAAGGTGTGCACTAAAAAGCTTACGTTGCTATTTTAAATTCCATCTTACTATAAAATGTGGTATCTTAGGCACAATAATAGGACTTGTCTCTGATATTAAGTTGTACTATCATTTTGTGTGTTAAGGTCATGGGGAAAAAGCCTGAAAGACACAAAACAAATGGGAAAGGTAAAGATGAATTTGCACAAAAGTGTGAAAAGGTCTTATTGTCTTTTAGTTCAAAAACCCAAGTAAACAAATTTGGCAATGTATATATCCCTATATGCAAAACTACACTACACATCTGCTATCCAAAGAAAGGTTAATTTTAAAGTCAACATTATAGAACACACATTGTCTTTTGTAGTGCAGGATTTTCTTAATCTACTTTGAATTCTCTTGTACAGGACTCATTCCACAGAACAGTGCTGTTGGAAAAACTGACTTTTTGTCACACTGCTTGCCAAGTATTTTGGACTGACATTTGTACTGACTAATGATAGTTGTGGAATGTGCTGTTCTCAGTCAAATGGAGCCCATACAGACCTAGGAGTATCCTGGGGTCCAGCTTCTGTCCATCCAGGGGGCCGGTGCCATACAACAGTGAATGATGTTCAGAATGAACAAGTTGTATTTCCTCCAAGCTGGCTTTTCGACCTTGAATCCGCTGAAAGAAAATAGCAGAAACCTACAGTACCCCTCTGACAACATTTAGAAGAAAATGAGACTCCCAAGTCACATTTAAGATGATTAATAATGGGCTGAGTTTCATCAGGCAGGAATGTGAGACTGATCTGCTTGGTAAAATACTCTAATACTACTTGAAAAATGAGTATATGCAAGGTTGAGATGCGATGGATTGCTTATGCCCATGTAGGAAATTGACATAAAGCTTATTCTTCTCTGGCATAAAAAATAAATCTATAACAAAGAAATTAAAGGTTGTCTCTTTTGTAAAAAATATGAGCTTAAAAACAGCCAAGGGCTAATGTTTATCTGAAAAAACAAATTTATTACCATCTTATTTTATACTTACCTGAAGTTGTTGTTGAAATGAATTTTTCTTAAAGGACATGGGTAAATACCATGATAGTGTAATGTATTTTATGCTCATTACTTCATGTGCGTGCACCTTACCACAGCATTACTCTGTGTAATGCTGTTACAATGTTACTCAAAGCTTGTCCCATGGGACCCGCAACAGTTGAGGCTCTGCCTTGTCAATGGCCCATGATGAGATCAGTACAGAAATTCAGAGTAAATATTTAGAAACTTGTATGGCAAATTTATGTCTTTTGAATCTAATAAAATCTCATATGACTTCAATTTTTATTTCATTTTTGCACCATTTCACTTTTAGTGTGTTTTATTAAAGTTTTAGTATATGACAGATTGGAAATCAAACAGAAACAAAAACTGCTGTATAACCAGAGATAATTTGAGACATTCTAGACTCATTCTTTACACTCAGGCTAGGCAGAGACTTTTTGCCCCATCTAACAAAGAAAGGTCCTTTGACACAAACACAATTGTACCTTAAGTTAAACCTTATTAGCCAACAAACAAAGTGATCTTCGTGGTCCCATTTCTTACCACATCTGTGAGCCTGATAAACATCATGCTGGTGTATGAAATTAATTAACCTTCACTTTCGAAATGCCTATGCTTCCTAAAACTACATAAACAATATGAAGTTTTTCTTAAAACACTCACCATCACAAGACAGGTCAGGTAATACTTAAGTATAGAACTCAAGAGAAATTCAGAGAGTCTGTTCAGGAAGTGCTGACCTCCCATGTTCCTGACTGTGGAACCACCAGTTGACTTGGAAACATCCGGTGACAACCACACCTCTCTTGGGACCAGGACAACTCAGTGATCAGTCTCCCTTGTATAAGGTGATGGGGCTGCTGGCAGACTCTTCAGTGTTTATGTGTGGGTTACTAGGAGTCAGGCTGGGAAAATCTCTAGGTAATGACACTTCCTCAGGGTTTATTGGACAGGAGGCAGAGTTTGCTTGTCACTGAAAATAAATGATCAGGTCACAGTGAGGGAGGAATGGTGGGAACTACAGGGATAACAGAGGAGCATGATTTAAAGCAGAATCTCAAGATTGCCTTTATGTGCCAAACCAACAAATACCTGTGGAATTTTCTTTGCCATTACACTGAAGTTCCCTGTTCCCGACACTATCATTCAGCATTGTGTAACCCAATTTACATTTCTAGAAAAATGAAATATGCTTTTGAGAAATTATTTCCAGGTAGTTAAGAAAAGAATCCCAATACTGAAGACGAAGGCAAATTTAATGATGGCCTTCAGGTCCGCCTTGTTCTGACCAATAAACAATTGTATTGAACAGGGTAATTTGCTGGTGAACATGAAATATGCAAAGGCTTATGGAAGACGAGCAAAACCAAAGAAGTAGAATGACAGGTAAAGAGATAAAATGAGCAAGAGAAAAGCAAGAATCAATATTAAAGGGAAACATTTTAACTTCAAGATTTCAGCAGATGGAAAATCCCCCAAGATAAATGGTAGTAACTCCATGGTTTGAGTCATCTAAAATTGGAATGAACAGAGTGCTGAAAAACAGACTGTGACAATCAGTCCTAGTCTGGCATAATAATGAATACCATGAAATAACAGAGCTTCCAAGCTTTCACTTCTATGGGTCTATGAAATCCATAGCCACAGATATCATAAAAGCTGATACTGTGAGACATCAAAATCCTAAATAATGTCAATTCTAAAACTAAGAATTGGAGACATGTTTGACTACTGGAATATCATAAAACTTCATCATTTTTTTTCCCCTCTCTCCTTTTCTATTAAGATTTTTTTTTCAGTTCCCAGTTGAATTTTTTGGCTCTAATATTAAATATCACTATTATTATGTTTTCATATACTAGTCATATATATTATATACTGTACACTCAATGCCTGTCCCAAGTTCATTTCTTATTCTCCTACAATCTAAGTAGCATTCCCACTAAATGTTCAATCACACATTTGAACAACAATCTGCTAATAAGATTCACCATAGATGATGATAGCTCAAGTGCTAGCAAATCATGAGGATGCCTGCTGAATCTTTTACCACCCAGTGTAGTAGCAATCAACTGGCAGTATGGACACAGCATCTGGACAAGTTACCTAGCATTTACTTAAAGAGTTTTGCTTCTGATTTGTACTTTAGTCCTTACCTCACTATTAAAATGTAAAACTGCTCATATATTATCCCTTTGATTCTTTTTCCCGCTTCTCCTTCCATTTCCTTTGACTCTCTGAAAGTACTTTACACTGGCAGATTGTGTTATTATAATAAATAGTTCTTAGAAATTACTGCAATCAAAATAAGGATGTGATCATTCTTGACAATCACCTTCTGCTTCTCTAGCTGCTAGGGAACAAGCCCCATAAACACAGTGCCTATTTCCCCCCAAAGCAAGGAAAAACAATTCAGTCTGAAAACAACCTCTACCTATAGAAAGGATCTGGAGAAAGCACATTCTAGATTTGTATCTAGCAGAAACACTACTATGGGAACTTGGATGACTAAGCCAAGAATCCTGAAATAGCAAGCGCTTGCTTTAGTTCTTAACACACAGGATCTCCTGGAGTAGTTCCATTTTGCCTCCCTTTTATCAGATGCCTTAAATTTGTCACATTCAGTTCTCTTCTCCTATCGAGATCTCCAACAGTCCCATTTTTTAATTTAGAATTTCATTTGCTCAGGCTTAATATAGATATTCTCATTTTGTCTCTTCCCGAATGTTCTACTTCCTGTGTACCCTGTATCCCTCCATTTCTCTCTTAAGATGTTCTCTAGAGTCAAAGGTCAATAGCATAATGACTAACAAAATAGGATAAAGTGCTCTGATACTCTTAATTTAGGGAGATGCTGGTTTCCGTTCTCAGAGAAAAATCAGTCTGCAGGATGTCTATATGAAGTCATCTATGATGCTCTGACTTAAAAGGTTTTTGAGCATATTGGAACACTCGATGCATATAAGGGATGGAGTTAATCTGGAGAGTTCTCACATGAAATCCAAAGATAGGTCTTGAATACTTTAATAGGCCTAGGAACAGAAGCTTCCAGCAATTCTTTCAGCTTAAAGAAATGCTGTGATTTTAGGACTGCTTTCATTCTGACATTATTATTCTGCGACTTACACTCATTCCGGCTCTTTCCTGGGAGTAGAAAAGTAGCCAGGACTCAGCCTACTCTGTGCTTAGGAATATGATCATATTCAATGCAGACCCCCAAACAGCCTCTATTCAGATTGGAAGTTTGACTAAAGAAGTCATTTAAAATTACCATATCATTGAGTCTCACAATGCACTATGGTTCTTTCCTAAAGAAATAGTCTTTCTGAAATAAAGCCTGTTAATGCAAACTGATTATAGAAGGAATGTTCTGAACATGATCTACAAAGTCATACTGTGACAGGATAAAACGCAGCCTACCCACACCCACCCACACACAGAGCACACACACGGTATAGATTCATATTTTTTTCTGCCAAGGAGCAGAGAAAAAAGGAAACAGTTCTATTCCTTCCCTGCTTGTGTTCAAAGCCTGGAGTGAGGCCAGTGTCCTAATCAGTTCTCATTGGCCCTGGAGGAATCAGAACCTTTTGTAAAATATAATAAAGGGCATAAAATCATGATAAAATGCATGAAAAAGCAGTGCCTTTGGTTAGGGAACTAGAAATAATTTAGCAGAACAGATGGATTGCATTGGTTGGGTATTATTGAGGACATGAAAGGGCTCATTTTGTGGCAGTTCCAAACTAAGAGAAAATGTCCAACTTAAATCTGACAAGTCAAAGTACCTGCCTCCACTGGAGGAGACTCCATTTTCTTTAATCATTTTCAAAGTAGTGACATATTAGGCAAGAATGTCTACTGAAATACCTCATTTTCTGAAAATATTTCATCCATTGTCTCTAAGTAAAGGAATATTTTTATTTTTCCTCCAAAAATCTACAGTGCTGCCAATATTCAATTAAAAAACATAAATGAGTTATGTCAAAGTTAGATTCAGTTTTTGAATACCATATTTAATACTTAAGGAGTCAATTCGTGGTCCATTAATTATTCTTGATATTTTTTTTCTCTTAAAAGAAACACAAAAATGTGGTCTCATTGTTCATGTTCAAGCATATCTCCTGGAATTTTCAAATGATAACAATCAATTGTTTCTTTGAATATTTTATAAGTCGTTGTTTTTTTTTTTTTTCTAATAGCCACCCCCCAACACAGAGCTGAACAATCTTTCCTCATAGCCCTCATCATATAGTAACCTGTTATCAGAATTTTTTCTCATAAAGTGGAGTAAAAGGAGGGAGGCAGTAATAGAACAGGCAGGCAGTCTACCAGACTTCTCTCTTCTGTAGGGCACATGGAAGAAAAGTAGACTGCAAGCTGAGACCCAGAATTCTTATCCTGCTTCTTGAATGTTTTCCCTGTGCCTACAGCCAGCTGTGAAACATCTCTATAGGCCTTGGTTTCTTCATCTATAAGCATAAGGAAGTTTGCCTAAGTTTTTTCAAAGCTTCATTTTAGCCCTAACTGATAAGATTCTATGTGGCAAAATAACTTTATACTCGATAAAAATTCAAGAAAATATGCTTTACTTTGATTGATGAATTTGCCTGAGGCAAGCAAATACAATTACAGTGATCTATTATTGTGGTGGAGGCCAGAAAATAGGCCCATGAAGATTTTCAAAAGCAGTCCAACTCTTCCTTGAAGCCCATTTCTTAAAAGTTTAATCACAGTTGAAAAATGAGAGGATTTTTCAAAGCTTATACTACTATTTGACAACCTCAAAATAATAAACACTTTCCCCAATTTCTAAATTCTTTAGGGTACAGAATGTCTGGCTTTGTTTGTATGTTTTGTTTCCTGATGCTGGGGATTGAACCCAGGGCCTTGCACACACTAGGCAAGTGCTCTCACAGTGAAATACACTCCAAGCCTGTACTTCTGACTTAAAGCTACCTGTGTGTTTCAAGTAAATGCTTGAACTCTCTCATCTCCAAATATTTGATCCATCTGCCTATTTGTCTCTACCTGTTAAGTTTATGCAAGAAGTTGAGTTTGTGTTGCAGAGGTTCTCTTGAAACCAGCTGGTTAAGAGGTAGGATTGCAGCTTTAGATTCACTTTGTGTGGACACAGCCTAGGCACTGGATACTTAAAGCCACTGAGTGGATTCTAATGGATAGAATCCTGTGTCAAGAACCACATGTTGGAAGGGAGCAGACTGTGCTTCCTACTCATAAATTAATTCAAGATACTGTCACTATGGACCAATATTTGGGAATATGAAATATTTTTTGTTTTTAACATCAAGGAGTAAAAAAAAAAAATTCTTGTCTCCAAAATTAGCAAGTATCTTTACTTGTCTTAATTTTATTGATTCAGTCATTACTATTTATTTTTCAAATATTTCAGAGCACATAGCAATTTCTAAAGCACTTCAGAAAGCCAACAAATCTTATTCAACAATAAAGTTCTGGGGTGGTCATGAGCATATGCGTTATGTATGTTTTTTAAATTTATTTTCATCTATTTCAAATCATTATGTTCATCCGACAAAAATAAATTATGCCTTAGTTTCATTGCTCCATTTTCATAATTTTTAATAAAACCAAATCTTATACCTTGTAATTTTTAATTACAAATATTTTAATGATTTAGTCTAAAGCATTGCTTTTTCAAATATCACTCATGTATGCAACAAAATTTCTTAATAAATATTTATACTTGAATACTGCAATGTTCAAATGACTTTAAAATATCTAACATTTATTTTTATTAATAAGCCTTAAGCTGCTATCTAAAAATCCCAGTATTATTTTCCAAATGGATTCAGAAAGAAAATCTTTCATTGTTCCTTTTATTGATTGTATTCTACAAGCAGAATTTTTAAAACTTCCATGTTGTCTCAATTTTGATTATAAACTGTGCATTGACTTTTGATGTATGTATCTGCCTGGGTCCACCTTACTGTGATATATAAATATCTCTCAGAAAATGGCATAATGCACCCTGGTTTACTCATCATATCTAGATCTTTTGCACTACTTCCACCTCCCTACCCTGCAACTGCCCTATCCTTTAGAGACAATTCACAGGACTCCCTGTTTGACTTTCTTACTGCTTTGTGGTTAGATTCTAAGACACAAACATATTTAAAAAAAAAAATTACAAACTAAACAGAACAGTAAGCTGTTATGTGCTGCCATCTAGTTAGACTACTCTATAAAACAAATGTTTAATTGAATTTCCATTAACTTGCAGTATGCAGAGCTTCACAATCTTGATGTCAGAAAACCTGTACATTCCAAAAGTAACACATCTCCTTATTTGGATTTAAAAAGGGTATTTTAAGTCACTTGTGTGTGCTGGCAAGTGTGCTGAAGACCTTATCCTTGAGCTGCTGGACTTCTTAAGATTTTATACTAAAGTTTCTCTCCACTTTGCTCATTGGAACTGCTGAGAAATCCCAGAAGGGGCAACAGTAGCTTGGTTTCATGTCCCAGAATTGTTTTGTAATTACTTTGTGTTGGCACTTGAATAAAAGAGTTAAACATTTCAGCACAGTATGTTGCTTATGGCTTTTACTTATGAATTAAGCGAAACAAAGTTATTCAATATTAGTCACAAAGAGGCAATGCAAATTCCACATAATGTGTAATCCAACAAAAGCATTATAAAATGTTATTATTCTCAAAACAAATGTGAGAGCAAGCAAATGTCTGTGGGTGGCTTGGTGGGGCTGGGAGACATGAGCACTTCTGGAAAAACAACTGCAAGTGCATTTCTAACAGATGATGGGTCAATCTCTATTTTTTTTTTTTTTTTTTTTTTTAGCTCAGAGGAGCACATTCCTTTCTCCAGGAGCACAGGCACTTTAGAAACCCAGCTACCTAATCGAAGAGCTTGTTTTCTCAACAGGATACCAAATTACCCCCTGCCCCCTGCCCCAGATCCATTTCTCACGGTGACCAGAAAGCTGCTGGTTTTGCTTTGTGTTCCCAACAGAATCACTAAACTAAGTATGAATGATTCAATAGGGGAAAAAATTAAATGGTATTGGCATGAAGGACTACTAACCGCTCAACTTTTTTAAAACAGTGCCACGTCATGCCAAAAGAAGTTAACCCATGTAACCACTGTAATCTAATATAATAAGGACTAAAGTTTTCTCTGGCTGCTAATCAGCACTAGTCAGCAAAGCCAATTTACACTATAGCTTACAAACTAAGAGCAAAGTGTTTACCAAAACATGCTAAAAATTTAGTCTGCTGTTAAGAAGAGAGAGTGTTATGTCTAAAGTGAGCTCCTTAGCCATTCTAATTTCATACAATATTATATCTGGAAGAAATCCTAGAGGATATTCTGCATAACATGCCCATCTATAGCATGAGAAAATGGAAGATCAACAAAGTTAAATGATTTTACTAAAGTACACAAATAATTAATGGTCGGGCTAAAGTTTAATCTATTGTTGAATAATTACCTTGGAAGGAATCCATTTTGATTAATTTACTACATTGCTAAATGAGTTGATACAATACAAAAGTTTGATTTGGGGGTCAGTCTAGCCTTTTGAAATGAAGGAGCCCTTTTAATGTTTTCAATTTGCCCTCTTTTCTATCATTTTATTGTCATTTCATTAATGCACAATTGACTGCGCCATTGGATGAGGAAAGCTGACTTTTCTCTATGTGCCAGCAGAATTGGGACTTCTTATCTTTTGTCCCAGAGAAATAGGCAGTGGTAACCCTAGTAAATGAAGGAAACCACATAATGTCAGAAGCATGGCGGCAAGTTATTCAACATAAGAGACACTTTCTCCTTCACACTGATATAAAACATCACCTCCTCTCTCTCTTGTTCACAGAACCTCTCTGAAGCTTTCAAGACAAAGAAGGCAGCTGACCACCGTCTTTCTCTTTTCATTTCTTTTCTAAGCCCAATCAATAAGAATCTTCAGAATCACAGCAACATAAACATTGACTCAAACCCTTTGCAAATTTGTAATTATATATTTCTTTGTATGATCACTTGACCAAAGTCAGGTGAGTTCACTAAATGTTACCCTCCTTGAAGATAGTGAATATATCTTTCTTCCTTTATATTATATCTCCTGCTCCTTATAGAGGTGCCAGGAAACCTCAAATTCATATTAATATCATTGAACAAATATTCTGCTGTTGTCATGGTGTAGTAACTACATCAGCAATATCAGGATCCACCAACCATGTTGGAGAAACAAATACTTAAACCTCCATTCAGACCTACTGAATCAGAAGCTCTAGGGCTAGAGCTCAGCCATCTGTGTCTGAACATCCCCAGAGAGGATTCTAATAGATGCTATTTGAGATTTTCTTCTCTGAAAGCACAAGTTGATTTCTAACCATGGGTGGTCACATAGATGTGCAGGGCAAATCATGTCCAAAAACGGCAGATAACTATCTGGATATTGGGAAACAATGTGCTGATCCAGCTTGGATGCATTCCTATTTGATTATATCCTTTTCTGTGGAATCTAATAAGTTCTCTCTGTTATGAAACTATTGAGTTAAGTTCTTATTTCCCACCATCAAGAGAGAACATTGTCCAGACCACTTAGGAGAGTGATACCCTAGTCTTGGTACTCTAATCCCTGGAGAACCAGCCAGCAAGATTGCACCTTCTCTTGTTCAAGTTAGACAAAACCGGGTAAGTGAACTAGAGTTCAACATCCTCATAGCTCCTCCCAGGCAGTTTAGAAGGAATGGTCTCCATTCTCTTTATTTGGGTCTTTGGAGTGCTTGCTAAATAGGACTCTCACCAGAGCTGCAACCCCACTTCCACTCTTAGAGTAAATACATTAACTACAGGGAGCAGATACTGACATTGGCTTGGTTTCCTTTGGGAGGTTCAGAAACACTAAATAGGAAGGCTTTCAGGGGAGCCTTTTCCCCCTTTCAACTAGCTTAAGTCCCACACAGAGAAGTCTCACTCCATAAGATCACTTGCCTTTTATGGTGGGTCCCCCCCCCCCCGATTCTTTAACAATTCTGATTCTTATGAAGTGTGATAAATTGCTAAAATACTTGTTAGTAACTTTCTCAGTTTTTTTCCAAAATATTAAAATTCTCCAAATAATTCAGCATGAGATAAAAAGTTTAACATTCTTAGAAGAGGATTTAATAACATATTAATAAATTTGTATGTAGAATTGATTTATTAAATAACATATTTTAAGAGAAAACCACAAAAAAAATGTGTATCAATTATTCCAAATGTGTTTAGTAAAGGCCTGGGCTGGGCAGTCCTGAATGATGGTGTAGATTCTACTCTTTCTGAGTGGACTAAACTGCTTTGGAATAATCTATGTTCCTTTTCATTTTCTTCTCTTCTCTTCTGGTAAAAACAGGAAGAAAAAGAAAGTAAGTCATGGAAACCTTCTTTCCCTTTTGGTTCTATGTTTTATCTTACATGGAACTGAAAGTCTCCAGAAAAGGAGAACATCTATTTAGTTAATTATTTCTAATGTTCCATTTTGAATCCTCCTAAAATCATTCACAGACAGAGGGACATTAAACACCTAGGTGTCTTAAAGTGAATTGTTTGTTAGGGCTTTTAGAAATTCCATTACATGTTTTCATTTGTTTATTTCTTACTTTGGTTATCATATCATAAAGTCAAAGAGCAAATAAATTCATATGTGCAACAATTCCTGCAATTGCACAGAAATTTTGTAACATAAAATGTGGGAAACAATTTTTTCACTTAAGAAACTAAACACTTGGGAAGTTGCCATACAACTATGTCTGAAAATGGTTTCTGTTTGCATGCTTGTGAAGTTTTTGATAAGACACTTGTTCATGGTCTTCTTTAAGAGCTACTCCGCTGATCTGGGTTCCCAAGTGAATTATTTTTAATTTTGTGATTGTTACCAGCAAGACTCCTGTTTTCAGACTGGGTTGGGGCTTACCTCACTCATTCTCAACAACTCTAGTCCTTCTGATATTTCACCCTGTGGTTGACAACACAAAAGCCAAATGAGGTATAATAGAATTGTATGGTTTGAAATTATATAGGAATAAAGTAAAGTAATGTAGGGGGAATTCATGAAAATGGCTGACTAGAAAGGGATGATAACAAACATTTTTAGATTTTCAGATCAGTGTGAACTATACTACATTCCACATAATTCTGCACTCTGCTCCATTCATAAACAGTACTTCAGGTAATAGCTTTTCAAAATTCCGCTAGAGCCACTGCCAATTTGGAGAGGTTGGGAAAAGGCCAAATGCTGCCATATATAACAAAGAATTGAATGTGGAAAAAATGCAAGTGGCAATGTCTCAGCTGGCAAGAGCAGAAAAAAAAATTTGCCAAGCAGGAAGACATCCATAGCAGTCACAAAGGTGAGACAAGAAAGGTCACAAGAATAAATGAGTTTTGTGTGTTAAGATCAGTCTGTAATTTCTCCATTAAGATCAGACAAACAAGTCTCCTTGGCTGCCCACTTTGTGTATTCCATATGGGGTTTGTGGAAAAGAGAATGGTTTGGCCTCCAAGCTGCACTCTCAAAAATATGAAATTCTTAAAGTTAACTCTAAAATTATCCAAAGAGCATGAAAGCTTTCTGCCATATAATATGGATGCCACTGGCAAAGGATGAATCGGACTTTACTCAGGAAAGAACCAGAGAAATAAATGTAGCTCATTTTCTTTCACTTTGGGATTTTTAGGTAAAGGATACATTTAATCAGAAGTAGAGCTTTAAATACAAAACATGCTCGACATTTCCATTATAAACATATAATAAAATTTGTGAGACCAGTGTTCTGTTGTATTTACTCAGAATCTCAACTCCTGACTGACCTACAGAACATTATCAATAATTTGATGCAAAGATAATTAATATCCTTGTAAAATGAAATATATTATTCTTCTATATCACCTTTTAAAGACAAAGTCTATAAGGAAAATTTTCCTTAGTAATGAGCAAATTGCATAAATGCTTTGCATCTTCAAAAGTCAATATTTTTACTAGTTTGCAGGGAAGGACCAGACAGATGTGATTCACATTAGCAAGTATAGACAAGTGCACTTGACCTTTAGGATCATTTTCTCTTCTTTGGCATTTATATTTCAACCAAAACATTTTCCAGGTTCTTTTTAAACTACATTTGCATAGGAATTATGTTGACTGCATTTTCAGTTGCCAAAAATAATACACTATGGAAAGTTTTCAAAGATAGTCTATGGGTTAATATCAACTATAGAAACAATTATATAATCGCACTTTTAAATGTCTGACCTTAGAATTGATACACTATGCAAACAATCACAAGTAGTTTGCATATAATCTGAAAAGTACTCACAAAAGTCAATTTTTATTTTATTGAAGTATAATGAATTTCATTTGGTCTCATATCAGTTTTCTCATGCCACAATTATAGTCAAAATATTATCCATTTATTTTTTCCCCTAGGCAAGTAAAATCTATGTTGAATTTCTGGTAGGTCAACAGAACCAAATAGAAACATAAAATGGCAGTCTATGAGATCAGGAATATTATCTGTCTTGTGAAATTTGCAATTTCAGTGGCTGAAACACATCTATAATATAATACAGATTCAATAAAAATTTTTAAATCAATCAATGCTAAAACAGTGGGAAAATACATGGAACATATATTTTTTAAGAATTGTTCATATGCAAATGCAAAAAGTTACTGAATTTTAGGGAACAATGGAAATTTTTATCAATTAACCAAATAGCTCATGATTATTGTATATTTTGCAAATTTGACAATGGGAGCCATTATGAATTGCTTTCACTTTTGTTTAATCTTTAAAAGCCTAAAGAAATAATTTTTTTCTAAATGAAAATGAAACTCTCATCAGAAATTTACAAAAATGGAGTCTAAAAAATTGGTAAAATGAAAATATTAAAAGCCCTACCATAAAATTACAAACATATTAGCTACTTCATTAAAAAGGAGTATCTTTTCTTGGTGCTAAAACTGTTATTTGAATTTTATTCATTTCCATGAGGCAAAATTAGCATATATTTGAGTTCAAAGGGAAGTTTCTAACAAAAAAAATACCAATTACTTAACATTTAACACTCTGCAAGCAGTTTCTCAGAAGACTAACTCAATAAATGATGTCCATTTGCAAACAAGAATGCTATCATGTGTATGTATGCTGCAACAGAACACACATATCAGGCAGCTGCTTAATCCATCAACCTTGATTACCTACTGTGTGCCCAGCCCAGAGTCCGATGGTGAGTTCTATGCTATTTGTTTATGACTGATCATCAATCACAATGTTTGTTCTACATGGTTAACATTTTTTTACTACTACCCAAATGAATGCTGGCCTCTTTACATGATTTATTTAAGTAAGTAAAAAAGTGTGGCCAATTCAGGATTACCTCACATTTATTTAGCAGTCCAGTTTCTTGCAGCCGTGACCAGATGCTCTGTATTCGTCCAGCATGCTCAGGGTGGGTGGTGGAACTGCCACAAACGCACTGGTGTTTCAGCATCAGAGGGTCATAGGCAATTCCTTCAAGACAAAGAAAACAAACATGTAATGGAACAAAGTAGTGGATACACACTGGACGATACATGATCACTTCAAAAAGTTATTCTTTTTAAAATGAAATTTACAAAGAAAAAACATCTATATCCTTAAGACCCCATAGGAGGATTTAATCTGTGTATCTGCATATGTCTGCAAAAATCTCCATCAGTAGATTAACTAGTATTCAGACCTTAGTTTAGTAAATCTGTAAAGTGATAAAGATGGTGACATTTTAGGAAACTTCAGAATAATAAAAAAAAAAAAAAGAATGCCATAGTTTTACCAGTATTGAAAATCATTGTTAACTGGGGGCAGATAATTCAATTTAGTAGAAGTTTTCATTTTATCATTCAAGCCACAAAATTAGCTGGTTTCTAAATCCTGAATTTATTTAATGAGTAAATTCCATTTTTCCTTTGGATCAGGGTACATCTTTGTAATAAACTGAACAATTTTCTAACTCTTTTCCATTTTGTTTAGAAATGTCATCAAAGATGGGTACTCAGTTTCTTCTTTGCTTACTTATGTTTCCTCAAAATTTATAGCATTTTATAAAATATATGACTATTGTAAATCTATGAGATATATAAGTTCCATATATTGTGAGACATTTGAAGTAGTTCTTTTAAAAAATAAATGACCGTTGTAATTCCTTTAGTACCGAGTTCAGTTACTTAATGAATAAAATCTATTAGAAGGTAGTATATTTCATGTTTGAAAAATTTGGTGAAATCAATTATCAAGAGTATATAAAAAAGGACTTTTTAAAGGAACAGGTTAGATGATAATTACAACTCTGGTTCATTTTAGGATTTCCACCCATAACCACTTCCCTTGAGGGAGGGGAGAATATGTTACTTACAAAATTGACTAACATAAGATTATTTAACAAATCTGTTCTAATATTTGACCATCAGACTACATTATGGGGTACAGGGACTAAAGTATCCATGATAAGAAATTAAAGAGCCAAAAAAAAAAGATCTATTCAGGAACAGGTTAAGTACCAAAATTTGACTTACTTACATTACTGTGTTAAAGGAATGTTTCTCAAGAGGGGAAAAGTATTTGCCCCTGAGTATACCAAAATCCTACAGAAAAATATAACATATGCATTTTGAAACCATGTGGTAAAAATTATGTATAAGAAAAAATATCATTTTGCTGGTTCAAATAATATCCATTCTTAAGAGTCAATGGCTTCAGAACCCATCTTTATGCCTGCTCCTGACTTGTATGTTTTCAGCCTTAGCCCTGACCTCTCTTCTGAGTAATATACTATAAATTTACCTACTCAATTGCCCACCCAAAGCTTCCATTTGAATGTCTCATGGATTTCATAAAGTAAGAATGTCTCTAATTTTAAATTCATGATCTTAAACCACACACAATGCTCCTTATTTTAATAAAGGACACTGAGTATGCCAGAAACCTTTGTGTCCTCTTGACATTCCCTCTTCTATGAACCAAAGGAGTGTCTGTTTTCCCTTCCAGACAGATCTTGAATCACTCACGTCTTATCTCCACTGCCAAAACCATATACAATCCAAGCAACTATTATCACTGATTTGAACTCCTGAGGCAGCCTCATAACTGGCTACCTGACTTTCACTCTATGCCATTCACCACAAGACAGTAGCAATTTTTTGCTTAAACATTTCAATGACTTCACTGAGACTGAAATTCCTCAAGGTCAGCATCCACAGGATCCTCCCCATCTCTCCAGCTTCATCACATTACCCCTCCCTCCTTTGATCTCAGTTTCTCCTACAAAGGGCTCCCTTCCTCTCCTTAAAAAGGTCAAAGCCCCATCAGCCTTTGTACATGCTTTCCATCTGGGCCAGAAATTCTTCCTTTCTGATCTTCATAACTATAGCTCCCAACTGGCTAACTTCCTCTTCATCCTTCATGATGTAAAATTTTAACACCATGTCCTCAAAAAAGCATTCCATGAGAACTCTAAGTGGGATCTCCTCCTCCTCTATCTGGTCTCATAGCATCCTTCATCTCCTTCGGAGCATTGCTCACATTTATGTAATTGCTGCATGTAATTTTGTTAACTGTGCATTTTCTTCACTAAATGTTAAGATACATGAAAGGACAGGCTACAGTATTGTTTATCTTTGAACTTCCAGTGTCTGTCACAGTAGGCCCTCAAAAGAATGTTGTAATGAGTGCATGAAAGACAAATAAATGGATGGATTCAAGAACTAGGCCAGGTATTTCCATGATTCAGCCTTCCTTGGTAAATCTAATCAGTGGGTCTCCGTGGCATCCTGAAGTTCATGCAGGCTTATCTCTTTAATATTCTTTTTTTATTTTACATGCCTTATCTTCCAACCAGCAAGTGCCTCTACTACAGGGATCTATTTTACTCACCTTTGTATGTCTACAAAGTATTTTTCACAAAGTCCATTTTTTACTTTGTACAAAACCCAACATAAAAAATATTTTTCAATAAAGCCAAATGGAATACTTTAAGATAGGCAGAAAAGAAAGCAGGTAGAAGAATGACATTCAGAAAACAAAATTCACAAGACATGTCTTCACAATTCAAATTTATCAAGCATTTATGAGTTGGTATTTCAGAACAGGAGCTGTTTAACGTATTTTCAACTATAGTTGTGTACTACAAAAAATAAATGATATTCTAATAATATAGAAACCAAAAGTATAGTATTGTTTTGTTTTGAAAATATATTCTTCAAGAGTAGGAATTTTAATCATTATGTTGCTTAACTATTTCTACTTCATCTCTTAACATATCCAAGCTCACTTCCATCATAATTTTCCCCTTTTAACATCATTTTCCTCATAACTCACTGCCAAGAAAAAGAAAATTACAAAACAAGTTGTGGTAGTTAGAAATTATTGCCAGGGATCTGGAGATTATAATAGAAAGTCCAGGAGCTTGTGGAAAGACGTTCGAATTTAAGGGGAAATAAATAAAATCTGGATCCCCAACCTTCACTGCCTCATCTTAATGATGTATCAATGAGGTGTTAACAGGTAGACTGGAAGGTGAGACTTTAACCTCATCCTTCATCTCTACTCCTTTCCTCTTTTTTTTTTTATTCCCTCTCAAAACCAGGGACTTATAGGGTGAAAAATAAGCCTACTCTTTTTTTCAGGATTCATATGGAATTCTATTTTTCTTTGACTCTTTCTGCCCCACTGGTTGTCACTGGCAACATAAGCCAATGGATCACTCTTTCTCTTGATTAATAGGACAAAAGTTAAAATTAAGAATTGGAAAAGTGCATGAAGGAGTTTTGTTTTAGTCAGCTTTTTTCCTGGCTGCAACTAAAATTTCTGACCAGAACAACTGAAGAGGAGGAAAAGTTTATTTATGGGCTCACGGTTTCAGAGGTTTTAGTCGATAGGCAGTTGATAGAATATTAAATTGGGCCTCAAAGTGAGGCCAAACATGATGAAGGAAGAGTGTGAGAAAGAGTATGGTGAAAAGAAGCAGCTCACCTGATGATTAGGCAGCAGAGAGAGAGAGAGAGAGAGAGAGAGAGAGAAACTCCACTTTCCAAATACAAATATATACCCCAAGCCATACCCCTAATGATCCCCCTCTTCCAGCCACACTTCTCCTACCTCCAGTTACCACTCAGTTAACTCCATCAGGGATCGATTCACTGATTAAGTTAAGGCTCTCACAACCTAATCATTTCCCCTCTGAACCCTCTCACATTGTCTTACACGTGAATCTTTACCTGTGTTTTAAACCCTAATAGTAAGTTTCATACCAAACAAACAAACAAAACAAAACAAACCCTCCTCAAAATTCTGAATATTTTAGATAAGCTTGGATTTTGGGCTTTCTCTAGGTTATTTTATTAAATGAGATAACGTATTTGAAACATTGAGTACAGTGTCTTTCCCTTCCTAAATCATTACATGTAGGTAAGTCATTTTTTAGCTCATAGAATCTATTCATGTCTATAATAGGGTTTATGTTCAGTCTAGTGAGATCTGGTTAAGTAAAGCTGGTTTATAAGGAGGAGTTTAGCATCTTTAGATGCCTTCTTCTAGTTCCTAGCTACTAACATTCGGCTAATTTGCATTTCTGGAAACTGCCTGAAGTTTCACACCTTCTAAAGACATTTACTAAACACTACTGGAGCTAAGGGAGAAGAGGCAGGACTAGCACAAAACAAAGTTATATGACATGGCATTGTAACACATAACGATGGTTCACTATGTTCAAGGTATTGGCAATTTCAATTTATTACCATTAAACTTACAATCTAGTAGTTAAAGTGAGACACGTCAAACATATGACATGTATTTGTAAAACTTCCGTATGCTAAGGAAGGAAAAAATGTGGGATGAGTAAGAGGAGCGTTCTTAAAAACAAAAATATTTAAATGACAAAATGACTTGCAAATGATGGAAGGTGAGGCCATTAATAGAATGGACAAAAGGAACTACAGTCAGTGCTCTCTATCCATGAATTTCACATCCACCCAGCGATTAAAAAATATTGTCGGAAACAATTACATCTGTACTAGACATGTACATACTTTTTTTTCTTATAGTATTTTTTTCTAAAAAAAAACAGTAAAATAACAATTTACATAGCAATTACATTGTACCAACTGTCAAAAATAATCCAGAGATGATTGAAAGTATACAGGAGAATGTGTAAAGGTTATATGCAAAAACTAGGCCATTTCATACAAGTGTCTTGAACATCTAGGGATTTTGGTATTCTTGGAGGTTCCTAAAAACAATCCTCCACAAATATCAAGGAATGAATGCATTTTGAAACAAAGATCATTTCTAACAATCTTCAAATACTCATAGTAGCCATTTTACTTTTCCTATATATAGTTCCCATCTATCCATAAAGCCTATCTTGCCTTATTTTTTCTATTTCCACCTCACTCTCTACATTCTACTACATTTAATATTTGCTATAAGACCTTTGATTTGGAATACATAAATAAAAGCATCAAACTGTACAATTTTTAATTATATTTAATACATAATTTAATTAACTTGGTGTGTCAAGCAAGCAAATAATGTAATATCAAAAAATGGTTATTTAAAATATTGGTAACTTGCGTCTTTTACTAGGTAAGAAATTTCCTAAGACAATTTTGTTTTATGTTTTCTCATGTAACTCACATTATTAGAGTATCAGGAGAAAAGGGAATGGCTAGAAGAAAGTTCTGCTATAGGCCTTCCAATGAACACTTTTGGAAAGGTCCTTAAGAGTCTATGAACTAGATTAAGGGTTGCCACTCAGCTAGAGAGCCAGGAAGGAGCCTCAGCCAGCATGTAAGTTGGCAAAAAGTGAAGCCAAACACAATTCACTACACATTTGCTGGAGGCAAAATATCTGGAAAGATTTTTCTACATTCAAGAATAAGTGATCAGGAAAAAAAAAAGGACCTATGATAATATGCTACAGAAACTGTAAAGGAAAATGTCATTCATTGCTCAGTAAACATGAGCTACGGAAGGAACCAATATAAGATTTTAAAGGAAATGTTTTGGCATCTTCAAATGTCAAAAGACATTGGCTCAATCAACTAGGAACCAAAAGCTAAAGGGAGAGATCTAACTCAATTAAAAAGAGAATGAGTGAAAAAGAAAGAGAAATATGATAAATAGGGATAACAAAGAAATTTTGAAGAAAAAAATTTAAATCTATACAGGAGACAAAGACAGTAATTTATACATTTCAGAGAATCAGGTGCTCTTGAACACAAACTTAAGAAGCCCTTGGAACATGAAGAAAAATTTCTAAGAGATGGACCCAATATTTTAGATAATGAGATGAAAATGGGAAACCAGAGGAGAAAATAGCTGAAGAGAAAGCTGTGATTGCCCTCTAGGAGAAAATCAGACTTACTGAACAATGGGAATAACTAAAGAAGCTTCCCATAAATAAGAGAGTCATGTGCATCTGTAAGTGAACACTCATCAGAAAGGTAATTTTTAAGTTAATAGGATAAAGAAAATACACCAATTCCAGAAAAGAAAAATCAGGCTGCCCACAAAGAAACACCTATCAGATTGGCCTCAGACTCCTCCCTTCAGTGCTAGAACCCTTGAGCATAGGACATTTCCAAACTTTTCAGGCAAAAATATGTGTTCAGTAAAATAGGTCTTCACACATATTCAGACACGTGTGAAGACAAAAAGATGACATTCTCAGGTATGAAGACTTGTCCCCAAATATGTATATAAAGCACACAAGGAACATGTAATACATAATGATATATTTATAAGTACACTACGTATGTGAATATGTTTTGATAAGATTCATGTCATTGAGTTCAGTTAATGTCCTAAATAAACAAGATAGCTGTTTTTATCATCTTTAGAGAGAATGAGATGAGCAAATTTTGGAGTTTATCTGAGAAATTTCAAACAGATATTTGAGGACAGCAATTTAAGAAAAGAAATTACCTACAAAAAGAAATTAACCTCTCTATTCTAATATAGGTAATAATAGAAATTACTTTGAAAAATCTTAAACATATGCATACAAAAACATGCATACAAATGAATATATATAAAATACAATACAAATATATACATACACACATGCATACAGATATGTACAAAAATATGCAAATATCTTTTTTTAAAGAGAAGCCTAGGGAAGAGGTAAAACTACTAATAATATGAGCAAACATTTAAATTTTGTTTACCTAAGAGTAATAAAATAATGAATGATTCTCTTGTATTGTATTCTAGATTTACCAATTTGCCTTCTATGAACATGTACAATTTTTGTAATTAGCAAAAATGTAAATATTATATAAAATTATCATTTAATATTTTAATGATTTTTCTGTATAATGCCATACAATTCATATCTACTTACTCTCACTTCATCCAATTATTTATTTCTTTGCTGATTCATTTGTTTATTATACAATAAATGTATATATATCCACACACACATACATATACATACACACACAAATATATATATAGATACACACACAAATATATATAGAGAGAGATATATTAAGCACCTTTCATGTGCTAGTAATGTATCTAAGTTCCAATGTCAGAGAGAAGTGAAAAATAGCTCTTTCTCATAGACTATCCATTATAACTTAATCACCCAAATAGATAAATAATTAGAACTTTTGATGGAAAAATACAGTCTGTTATAAAGCTTCCTGAAGGAAGTAGCATATAAAGTGAAACATGAAACACCTGAAGAATTAGATGGAATTAGCCTTGACTCACACTGAAAAATATTCAAGTATATTTAACTATCCATCATGTGTGCCACTGACTAAATATCAATTTTAAATCTATTTTAAATTAATTATTTAATTAGATTATTGATAATGATAATGATTTGATTAGATTATTGCAATGACTTTCACAAGTGTTGGTTTAAAACCATTTCAGCACTGTGATTCTATTTCACAAGATAATGTTATAAGGAAAGAACTTATTTACATGGATTATGTAGAGTATACTGGTGTTTGAAAGAAAGAAGACTTTAGATTATCTGTTGATGTGTAAGATAAACCCCATCACGATATTAACATTAATTTATTGTTCTGATGGATACCATTTGGTATAAAGGAGCACAATCATCTTTCAGAACCTCTCTTGTAAACCATGGCCAAACCTCATCTTTATAAGGAGTAATTGAGTAGAAGAGATGAATTTAGCAGAGAAAATGAACATAGTGCCCTTTCCTTAATTTTCAGAACCTCTAATAAACACCATGCATAATCTTTAATTAGAATTTTTAAAAGCACCTCTAAAATTGACTACTATTATCCTTAATCAAACAGAATATAAAATCCATATAGGATCACGGTAACCTAGCTATAATACACTTACTCTTCATTTTCACTACTGCAGCTACAGAACTCCATGTTCTTTTGGGGTTTCCTAAAAACAGTCTCTCTCCAGACAATGACAGTTCTCTGTGGGCCACCAGGTATTGGCTACATCTTATGCTATGTTTGGGAATCCTCTCAGGAAATGGACTGGGGACTTCATCTTTCAACAACTGACTAATATATCCACCCTGGAACATTGCTTTGTTCTTTCCAAAAAAGGAAGTTGAGTGACTATTCTGGTTGGCTACTAAAGATCCACATGGATAGTGAAGGTTTGAATGTCATACCTTAAAAGTTACGTAACATTAGTGTTACATAAAGCTTTAGTTGTACCAAAAAGTATAGGTCTTACAAAATGGATTTAAGTCAATTGCCTACTTTTATAATGTGTTTGTTGCCTTTTCCTTGCTCTTGTTCAATGGAATAACTATTGAGTGTATGAGATAGTATGACCTTTTTTTGAAAAAAAAATTCCCCAAGAACACACTTGAATGTCACTTTGATCTTTTCTAAATATGCACAACAAATAAATAATTAAAAGTCAACAGAAAGGAGTTTTATGCCCAGAAATATATTGTTTCAAACATACTACAAAGAAAACTCTTCATATACATGTGTATGTATGTATATATAAAATATATATGTGTACATATATATCATACACATATGTAATGTTATATATTATCATGTCTATATTATTATGTTTCTGGTCCATTCTTGGATCTGGATTCTTCTAAGGCCTACATAGCCTTTCCATTTAAAAACTTTTTTCTCAAACTTGTCAGATTTCTCAGAGATCTCACTTCATTGATATCAAAGGAACATGTACACACTGGAGGAATCCAAATCATGTCAGGAAAGGGTGACTCCTCTAAACCATGGGAAGAAACCCTACCTGGAGTATTTCAATAACTGCCAACACCACAGGTGTTAACATCAATATGAAACTTTATAATAAAGCTCACTTTTCAATTAGAGAAATTATTTTAATCAATACAAATGGCACTGTGATAGGACGGCTGTTATTCTGTGTTCTCTGAAATATTAAGGCTGAATAAAAGACACTTTCAGGAAAAAAGAATTGAAAAGTATATAATCCTTAAAGCTACTGCTCTTGATATATTAAAACAGGAATTTCTCTATGAGCAAAATCTTCTTTGCTAGACATATAAAAGTCCTAGGCATGATTGATTCTGAAGGCTTCTATTAATACTAGGCTGCAGTAACAGTGTGTCCAGGATATCTGGGCAAGTTTGCTGTGCTTCTGGAAATAGAGGAATCAGATGGACTGGTTAATCTGGCAAAAGAAATATGCTCAGCATTTAGGTCCTAGCATGGAATGTTGTCTTAGGGTATAACACCTTCTACAAAGTAGCTCCTATGCACATTTATTAAAGATGCCTATCACAGTTAATAACTTGGACATTTCAGACATTGATTTTTAACTGAAAGATGATATCCAGTCTTAGGAACATGATTTCCAAAACTGTATTTTAAGTTTTAGAAGCACAAAGGTTTGCATGAGATCACAGAAGTAAATAATAATAATAATAATAAAATAAATTTTAAAAAAGAACCCTCAGATAACCCATAAGAGTCTTTGGGGAAGGGGTACACATGAATTTTCTCCTTGCTGCATCCAAGCTGTGAAACTTTTAGGGCTATAATATCTTTCATTTGGTCAACCAGTTGGAGAGCATGGAACAAATAATGAGGTACAGCAGAAGAACATGAATAACTTTCCACCCATAGGTTCACAGCACAGTTCCTTTGCAGAGGGAATTGTACCCCACGACCACCACCATTATTTTATGTGTGTGTGTCTGTGTGTGTGTGTGTGTGTGTGTGTGTGCATGTGTTCTAGACTTGACCTTCTTCTGGCCTTAGAATTATCTAGCTTGTTTTCCTCTATATGCAGCCGTAGACAAAGGAAGAGATTGGTCAAAAAGCCCACCCAGAGGTACCATAATAAATGGAAGTGATACTAACATATCAGGCATGGATTGCCTTGGTACTATAGACTCCCATGAGTCACTTGTGTGGGAAGTCAGACAAAAATATCGAAACAAAACAACCAGAAGACAAACTGAGGAAAGGACGCTCTTTAGAGTCCAATGAGGAAGCCAAGTATCATAAATTTCCGAGTGGCCAAATCCTAGAAGGAAAGATACTGAAGCATCTGCTAAAGAATGTTGTAGAGATTTTTGTTTCCAAAAGGGACCCATGCACCTGTTGATGTATTTTCCAGGCCCTTGAATGATAGCAATTTATGAGGCTATTAATACTAAGCCCAAGATTTATCAGATGTGCTGTTTGTCTTGTGGCCACTATAACCTCATAAAATTTGGGTTGCATTGGGTTAAAGTGGAGCATTCTGCTGTTGGAGTTATTCTGAGCATTTAAATCGGCTAATCCTACAAGAAGGGTGCATTTCGCTTGCCTATTAGGGAGAGTCTTTAGGGATTCCTACCAGTTGCAGAGCCAGGCTGGAGGGGGCGGTCCGTTGCAGGGTGTGGTAAAATGGAGGCAGCGGGGGAAGAATGAGTCCTGGAGAGAAGGCGATGTTTCTCTAATCCATCCATGCCAACCACAGCCAGCTGAGCCTGGCGCGCCGAGAGCGCACGTGTGTGCGGGGGCTCCGGGAAGGGCTGCTGCAGAGCAAAGAACACAGTAGACAGAAACGTGAGACAAGCATCCAGGGAGACATTGAGAGCGACATGTCAACAAATTAAGTTCATCAGGTCAGAGACATAATAAACGGTGTGAAGGGAAAAGGAAAAAAAAAAATAGAGAGAAAGGGAGAGAAAAAACAAGATCCAGTCAATAAATCCATTCAACAGATGTTTTCACACTGAAGGAAGGCCAGGGCCTGTCTGCCTGGCTCTGGAGAAGGTGATGGCAGGACGCCTGTCAGTTTCAACTGATTGAAAGGAACAGACCTTTAACCCCAAGAGTAACGTTGACTTACTCTGTTTCCTACCTTGATACCAACGTTTTGAATACAGTCCCAGAAGGATGGCAATACAAAAGTGGGAGAATAATTCAACTGCTTTCCAAATAAGTCTCAATTATGAAAATTCTTTCCTGAATTTATTTCAGTAATATTGTTAATGAAATTGATGGGTGCCTCTAAAAATGACCAATTAAATGGTTTTATTTTGACATCTTTCAATTTTCATATAATGGAACATATAATGAAATAATGAATTCTTCACGGTTTACAGGGTATAATCTCAACACTGTAATTTGTTTCTTTGATAGAGTATTAGATATATTAGGTGTATTTTTTTCATACTTCTAAAATTAATCAAAGGACCAGAGTTTAGGAGCTTCCAGAAAATTCACTTAGTCTATTTCTCTGTCTTCAAAGAGACACTCTGTAGAACACAGTTGGCAGATAATTTAACCATCAAAACTATGCAGTAATTATCTAATCTCTCACCAACAGGAATTCATAAATTTCATGCTGTTTTTTTTAAAATATTTTTCCTAAGGAATATGGAAAATGGCTGAACACTGCTACAAAACCTGATTATCGCTTGCCATCAATAAGGATGGTAAAGTTCCAAAAGGTTAACAAAATTTAAAAAATGCAAGTCTAATCCCTATAATTTGAAAAATGTGTATGTTGCTTTGCTTTGACCTGCCAGGCTAGCATTTCAGGACTTGATGCAAACTTCACTTTTCTTTCCCTTTAGGGTAGATACTCCACTGCACCCAACATGTCATACTCTTCTTGTATTTCTCAAACAAGGATTGACAAATCTTAGGTACATAAATCACTCACTAAGGGAGGAAGCTCACAAATCTACATATAACACAACTGTGCTCCATGCATAGTATGTGGTTTTATGTCATTATAGCTTTTTCTGTACATGACATGAATTAATGCTATACATCAATGCATGTTTGATGATGAAAAAAATATAACTTTTAAAATAGTTACAGAATAAAGACAGATTTCTCAATTCAGAAAAAAATATGAATCATTGAAAGTTAACTTTAAAATGGATTATAATCAACATGTATGTGGTTGCTTCAGTTTTGCTGAGCAGAATTTTCAAACCATCAATCAATTGGAAGCACTCACTGTCATATGCTCATGCTTTGGTCATTTGCTTTGTTGATCAGAATGGCTCAGTCAATGAGGTTTAGAAGAAAATTTAATGCATTCCCAAGAGCTGAACTCTTTTGTTTTCTTGTGTATCTCTATGTTCAATGCCCTGAGAATATAGAAGTTTTAATTACAAAGAATATAAATATATACATATCACTTCAAGGCTTTCTAATCAGGAAAAGGAAGCTTTTCTGCATATGATCTAAACTGCACAGGTAAATATTCAAATATTGAATATTCAAGTATTCTCATTTATCTTCCTGTAATCTCTTTAACTCTCATCTAAACCAACACAAAAGACTTCTTCGAATTGAGCACTTTACTTAACCAGCCTTATTTCTTTCTACAAGCATTCTCTTCCTAAAGCCCTACTGAAAGCCAAAAGTTGACACAAAAAAGCTCTGAAGGTCAGCTGAAGTTTAAAGAACCTTCTCCACTTGTCTTTTCAGCTCTCCTTAACCTGAGGCTAACCTACATTTTCAGCCTTAGGTTATCTTTCATATTTCTAGGTTTCTAGCCAACATACTGCCTCCTGTACACAAGCACCATTCTCAGGGCTGCCTTATCACGTTCAATGTCCCTGCATCCTTTTACCTTACTGGGTCCTTTTCTGACAAAAATCAATACTATAATTTTTATACCCACATTTGGTTTGTTATTATATATTGATTAGTATTACATTCATTCTTTCCTCCAGCTTAATGAATGACAATGTTTCATGGGCCCCTACAGGTACCACAGTCCTGGTCTGTTATGTCTAAGGGTCTATCGACCTTAATCATTCCTGCCTCTACCAGCCCATCCTTTCTGTAACACCCCTCTGCAGGTGCCAAGAAAGCTCCATATTCGTTTCTGATACATATCCACTAAGGTCCACTTCAAACTTCAAATAGAGCCTTTTTTTGAGCATCCATCTAAGCCTTCTTTCTCTTTCCATTACATTCCCATCACACTTCGTTTTTCTCTTTGCTTTTCCCTGCCATAGTCTTTTATAGATTTGAGATGTTTCATGTAGTCACTATTTCTTAAGCTCATAGTTTGTGCCAGACACTTTGCTAGTATGTTGAGCTTTTTATGCTTGTTGTCTAGTGAGGGGAGAGATACTAAATATTTATAGGTATAAATATAATGAATGCTATATAGAAAAAATTCAGGATGCTTTAAAAACTGTTTTTAAAAAAGCTGATAAAGAGGCTTAAGTAATTTTCATCTAAGAAAATATATTCAATTTGAAATGTGAAGGATTAATTAGAATGAGCCAGAGACAGAGTGGGAAGAAGCTCTATAGACATTTTACTCATGTGTGGGTAGGTGCTCACGTGTGTGAAGTCATCTTTCTTTATGTAATATTGAAAGCTTTTAGAAGCAGGAACTAGACCTAACTCATCTGTTGACTTGCTCTGCTATATTTTATCTTTTCTCATGCTTTCTAAATAATTATTTGTGCATTAAGACTATGGAACAGACACTTGTAAGTTAAAGGCCATGTTTTTAAAATAATATTACCAAAATTTATTTATTTATTTGTTTATTTTTGGTACCAAGGATTGAACCCAGGGTTGCTTAACCACTGAGCAACATCCCCAGTCCTTTTCTATATTTTCTTTACAGACTGGGTCTTGCTGAGTTGCTAAGTGCCTTGCTAAATTGCTGGGGCTGGCTTTGAACTTGCAATTGTCTTGCCTCAGCCTCCCAAGTCGTTGGGATTACAGAAATGCACCACCACTCCTGGCAGCATAACCAAATTTTAAACCAGGTGCAATGGCACATCCTTATAATCCCAGCAGCCCAGAAGGCTGATGCAAGAGGATTACAACTTCAAAGCCAGCCTAAGCAATTTAGTGGGGGTCTCACTGAATTACTTAGTGCCTCACTAAATTGCTTAGCCTTTTCCCTAATTAGTAAGTTCCATGAGGAAATGAGCTTTGTTTGTTATATATTCCCATGCAATGCTTTACACATAGTAGATGTTAATAAATATTTGAATGTTGAATAAATAAATTAATAAAACAAAGATAGCCATCCTTAAAATTTTATTATAGGATAAATCAAACAAGCATATTAAAAGCAATCATAACAATGAAGAGTTAAGGAATGGCTGAGAAAAAATATGAGAAATAGAGTCCAGACAAAACAATTGTCAAAGGACAATACCCTGAAATTAGCACTGGTGCCAAGAGATAATGAAGGAAAAGTTCCGGTGATTTGATGATTATTTTTCTTTGTACTTTCATGTGGTTTCCAAGTTTTCTGCCTATCATATATGTTAAAACTTTAATTAAGAAAAATGGTAAATGTTATTTAAACTAAATGGTCCAACCTTTCAAACACTTCATTAGGACAGATTCATAATCATTATACATACAAGCAGACAGGGTCAAAATGTTCAAACCTGCTTCCAAAATAGGAATATTTAAGAAAGAAAAGGTTGTTAGTTTTCAAAATTAGTTGACTAGAATCATGTATTTTTACAAATGATGTATGACTTTTAATGTGCAGGGAGAGTTAGAACAATCCAGGAAGCCACACATTAATACAGTGCACATGAGTCACTACGTTATCAGAAAATGCTTGGACACTTTAAATTCAAATGTCTCCTTCCTCATCAATAAAAAGGTATCCTTCTTGAGGATGAAAACTTGAGATTACATTTTTTTCTGTTCTAGCTGAATTGGAAGAGTTTCACTAAACTTTTTTTTTCCCCTCTACCTAATAGAAAAGAATTTTATCTAGGTAATTTTGGGTACTTTTAAGTATGAAAGTACATGTTTTTTCTTGCATTGTCAGAAAATTAAATGTCAAATAGATGAGAACCTACAGTTATTAAAAATTGGATGTATACCCAAATTCATATTTCACTTATGGCACACAATTAGAAACGTGTCATGTCCTTCATGTAAATAGGAAGCACGTCCACCACACAGAACTTTTGATTTTAATCAAAACATTTTAATTACACACATTGAGTCTATTTCTTTTGTGTTAGTCTTTCTTTTTTTTTTTTCTTTTCTTTTTTTTTAGGTGATACAACTTAGGGACTGATTTTTTTTTAATATTGATTTTTTTAGTTGTAGTTGGACACAATACCTTTATTTTATTTATTTTTGTGTGGTACTAAGGATTGAACCCAGGACTTTGCACATGCTAGGCTAGCCCTCTACCGCTGAGCCATAACCCCAGCCAAAAATAGGGCCTGATTTTGACTGGTTATTTTGCCAGAGTGTCATTTTACTTTACTGGGATGTATAGGTTCACTTTTCCTTAAATAAAGTGATCTTAATTCATTGTGTCTAAACATCAATTGCCTCCTCCCACTGGTAAAAGCTAAAAAATTACTTTCACAGAAGAGTTATTACATACCTACTTTATAAAATCCTGAATGTTGCCTTGTAAACATCAGTGTTGTTGTGACCCTGCCTTTCAGTTGGCATAGAGCATTGCCAGTGCAATCTATTCAAAATAGGTGGAGATGATTATGGAAGCTCTTTCTGTAACAAGCACAATATTCTTGCTTAAAACAAAATATTTATTTTGGGATAGTTTGCTAATAGAGATTATGAGGTAATAAACTTCTCAGGAAGACTTCAGGGTTCTATTTTGCTTACAGTAATAGTGACTTTTGTTCTTTCTGTTTTGCTTCCCTGTTACTCTTGCTCAGAAGCCTAGTTTATGGCTTCTGGGTTTTCACTTTGTACTGAATGATGGCATTCATTTCCAGGCACATGGATGGGTCCATATGGGCTATAATCAATATCCTCATACAACTTTAGCTGGAGCAAATAATAGAAATCATAATGTTTAATCTTTGAAATATGCAGAATTATTTGTAATGGTTTCATAAAAGATGAATATTAGAAGTAAAAGAAAAAAAATAACATGAGGGAAATATAATTGGCAAAGACCCCAATAGGTTTCCATTTTAAATTTGATTTCTAACACCATTTCTTTAAATAATGTGACACTGTTTGTTTTTTGGTGTTGAGTAAATTGAATTTTTGTTTTGGTTCACAGTGTTTTTAATTTCAGAATTATTGCTTTTACAAAAAATTTAGAATCTTGATTATCCCTAGAGGTTATCTTGTCAGATGCCAGGGGCATTTGCATATTTAAAGTCTTTGTATTATTCAGGAGGAGTGTAGAAATCTTGGCAAATTTCAAACCTCCTAAAGCTAAACATCCCTGTTAATAATTTAAGAGTATCTATTAAATAAATAGAAATAATGTGTTTAATTCTAAAGTAGACAAAAAAATTTAAAGAAGCAAAACTAAGAAACAAATCTAAAAATAAATGGAGAAAAACAAACAAACCCTGAAGCATTGAAAAAACTGTACAAAAATAAATCACAAAAGTGAGATGCTAGAAACAAATCCCCATATATCAGTAAACACAGTTGATTTGAATGCAATTTACCAGCTAAATGATGGTGTCAGCCAAATTGATTTGACTGAGAAATATTAAATTGAAAAGTTCTATGAAGAAATACCAGGCAAACACTAATATGATAAAGAAGTAAAATTCCCATATAGTCACATTAAAAAGAGACAAGATAGACATTAAGGAAAAATTTTAGGGATCATTGAAGGGTTTCTTTGTAAATAATACATATATTCAATTAACAACAGAAAACTTCTAAACTTATCTGTGCCTAATAACTTGAACTCAAAATGTAAAATACTAATGGGCAGAACTACTGGGAAAAGCTGAGAAATCCACTTTACAGAGGAGTTTTGTGAAAAATTTATCATGAAACTATTTAATTTATAAAAGATTTGAATAACACAGTTCACTAGACTGAAATATATTGAATTTTCAGCCAATAAGCACATTATTTGAAGCACATGAGTTATTACAAAATTCACCACTACAACAATACAATGGTTAACAAACTTAAGAGAATTAATATCTTCAATAGACTTTTTCTCAACTTTACAAGGGAAGAAAGTTCCAGAATTTTCTTGAAAACATTTAGGAGATTTTATGTGTGTGTGTGTGTGTGTGTGTGTGTGTGTGTGTATGAGATATATATTTTTAGGAAAGAGAAACAGGAGCAGAAAGATGAACAAATATTGTGAATATTTTAAATAATGAAATATTTCAATAAGCCAACAAATATGTTAATAGAAACAATTTACTGATAATCAGAAAATGCAAATTAATATTGTCATGAAATACCATTTTATACTTATCACATTAATCAGTAGATCAAGTCTGGCAATACTAAGCATCACTGAATGAAAACAGAGCAAGAGAAACTCATACGCTGCTTATAAGAAAGAGCAACCTACTTGAGCCAATATAAAGAATAATTCAGCACCACATACATACAAAGATGTTGTGACCGCCAAATACTAAAAAATAAATATAAAAAAAAAAAAAAAAAAAGAATAATTCACTGATATTTAACAAAAATAAGGATAGACAGCAAACTATAGGAAAAATGGTGAGTGAAAAAAAGCAAAAAAAAAAAAAACCCACATTAATACATAGGACAATTATTGAAGTTTTAAATTATACAAATTAATACCATATATTGGAGCTGGGGATATAGCTCAGTTGATAGAGTGCTTGCCTCGCATGCACAAAGCCCTGGGTTCAATCGCTGACACCACAAAAAGACAAACAAAAAATTAATACCTTATATTAAGGAAATGCATGTGTAAATATAATAAATAAACATGAATAAAAATAATGAAAATATCTTAAAACGCAAGGGAACCTCCCCCAGCAAATTCAGAAGAGAAGGAATAGAAGGGACTTGCAATAGGAGAGAGATACACAGGAAATCTCAATTGTATTTGTAATGTTTTATTTCGGAGTCTTTATTTAAGAGTCCTCATTACCGCAGTATTTTTTCTTCATACATGAATATATTTTTTAACAAACTTTAAATGTTTAATACGTGTTTAAGAGGCAATGGCAAGATGGCTGAATAGATGCATACAGCACTCACCTGCTCCTCCACAAAGAACCAAAGCAACAGGTGTATAGCTGCGTATTGAGGTGAGTGATCATGGGAGAACACTAGAAATCAACAGGAGAAAAATGGAAACCTTGTAAGATCCAGAGATCTGGGATAATAGCAAGAGAAACAAAATAACCTGGCACCTGCCACCCTGAATGCATAGTCAAAGAGGCGGAGCCTTCCATCTCCAGGGTTAGACGTGAAGGAGAGTCCCAGAAAACATTATCAATGCAGTTACGGGCAATCCTAGCTATTGGAAACTTTCACAAGACTCACAGGATTATAGTAAACTAGATAAGTAATCTGAATTCTGCCTAATATTCTGGCTTTGGAAAAGAAGTTCACATCACCTCTTAGTGTATGCCCAGAGTGCTACAGCTATAGCCAGGAGTCATCTTGAGAAGGGAATTACTGTCTGATTTTTTTTTTTTTTTTTTTTTTTTTTTTTTTTTTTTTTACTGCACTTGGAATTGGAAACAACTTCATGTTCTCATCTCTGGGACCCCAGAGACAGTCCTCTGCACTGACTCAATGGGTAGTTTACTCACAAACCCAGTGTAGGTCAGTAGAGTGACTCTGACACAAATCTGCCGAGAACCCTGCTCCATGGGGGATGGGTGTTTCCACACGGAGGGAAAGGAATGGTGCCACCTTAACAAACCCAAGAATCGGGGACTGCCCTCGGAGACCTAGAGGGTAGCCAGGCATGTGTGATTTCATGTTGGTGCCAGGATTGAAGGCAGCCACCCATTCTGTTCATACCACTCTTCCTCCCAACATCACCAGTGGCATCTTTTACCAACAAAGCAGGGGAGAGGTCTGTGGTTCCACTGCTTCCAGCCCACAGGTACACTGTCTTGAGCCATGTCCAGACTAACAAGGTCCAGAGAGAAACTTTACTCAGTGCCTGCTGTGTTCTGCTCTTGCCTCTCTACTTCAAACACTTTAGGTGGGTAGAATTTTGCCTGATTCTGACTGAAATCCACTCCTGATCCATCACTGGATTCAACACTACAGATGAATCAGGGAGGAAAAAAGCCCAGTTACTGCCCTGTCCCAGGTGCACATGGCCAGAGGGCATCTGAGGCCCCACTCCTGGGCATGCATATCTACAGTAACAAGAGAGAGGAGCACCACGATTCTTGCTGACAACAAATCTACAAGTGCCCCTAACACTGATCATTCAATATCTTATCTGACCTCACACTGCTGACAAAATTGAAGACCATGGAGGTGATGCTGTGATCCGCCCCCTCCCCCCACACACACATCTTTCCCTGTGAAGCACCTGGGCCTGCAGCAGTGTCTGATCAGAGGACAAGTGCTTCAGGCTTCTCACTGCTACTGGAACACCCAAAGCCAGACCCCTAACAAGTTACAAACCCAATCAGCAGTATTGATACCTGAAAAACCTCCGTCAGTTGATAGGGATCACTATTCTCATCACAGGAGTAGCTACATAGGGTGCAACCCACACACTCTGCCGCCTGTACCACGCCAGCCTGAACTACTAGAGTGTCCTCATTTTTATGGGATCTGCAAATACAGTCTCTCCAACTCTGACACATTATACAATGTGACCAAACTCACTAATCACAGACAAAGAAACTATGGGGAGATTACACTATGGTAACCAGCTGGAAATAATATTGCAGACACTGATACTGCAAGACAGATTTTTAGGAGAAAGCTGCCTACTATGAAGGCCCCAGACATGCAAATGTCAACATAGGAACACAAAATTATGAAAAATCAAGGTATATGACATCTCTTAAAGATCATAACTCTATTAAAGGACTCCAAAAATATCAAGATGAATGAAATGCCTGATTAATATTTCAAATGAATGAATTTTGAAAGGCTAAATAAGATATAAGAGAATTCAGGTAATGTTAAATGACATTAGGAAGACAATTCAGGATGTGAATTAGAAATTCAGGAAAGAAATCTTGTAAATAAATAGCTCAATAAATCAAATTAAAAAACTCAGATTAAAACCTCAACAATAGACTAGATAAAGCAGAAGAAAGGATGTCAGAGCTTGAAGACAAGTCTATTGAAATATCACATTCACACAGAAAAAGAAAGAAAGGAAGGAAGGAAAGAAGAAAAATAGGAAAGAATGAAGAGAGCATTCAGATCTTTGGGACAGCATTAAATTGTCAAACATTTATATTATTGTTGTATATGAAGGGGATTTTTATAGTTTAGATATTCCCTGAATGCAGCAACGTTCAGAGGTGAGAATTTGCAGAAATTATTAGATCATGAGGCCTCTGAACTCAACCATGGATTAACTCATTGATGGATTCATAGATGATGGCATTATTGGAAGGTGGTGGAAATTGAAGGAATTGTGACCTAGTTGAAAGGAGCAGGTCCTTGGGAATGAGGACTTGCGGTCTATCTTGTCCCCGATCCCTTCCTTTTTCTCTCACTCTGCTTCCTGGCTATTTGGGGGTGGGTAACTTTTCTGCACCACCCTCCTGCCATGATGTTTGTCTCTCTCCAGGCACAGACCAATGAAGCTGACCAACCATGGACTGAAACCCTTGAGAATGTAAACTGAAATGAAACTTTTCTCCTTTAAATTTTTTTTTTCATGTATTTTATCACAGTGATGAAAAGATGACTAACACATGGAGAAAACAAAGATTAAAGGCACAGAAAATCTATTCAATAAAAGTAGCAGAGAATTTCCTAAACTTAAGGAAGACAAGGACATAGACCTGAACAGAAAAGATACGCAAGTTGATATGCTATAGTCGATCTGTTAAATGTACAGGACAAAACAAACAAACAAACAAACAACAGCAACAAAAAGAAATTCAGAATCTATAAGAGAAAAAATAGCAAGTCACATTTAATGGTAACTCCATTAGATCAACAGCAGATTTCTTAGTAGAAATCCTATAGGACAGATGGTCATGAAATGATGTGTTTGAAGTTCTGAAAGAAAGGAATGGCTAACCAAGATTACTGTACTTTTATCAAGCCCTTCCTGCATAAAGAAGGGAAAATAAAGACCTTCCAAGAGAAATAACAAGTCCTATTAATTCAAAGTAAAATTTATTACTGATGTAGTACAATTATGTAATTTATAACATAATTTTACATTTATGTATCTGTGAAATTATAAATGTGTGTGTATATGTATATATGCTGAACTATTTTTGTTTGTGATAAAAAAAAATTATAGACCAATGCATATAAGTTGGAGGGTGAAGTGGTTCTTTTTGTTAAGTAAAAATTTTGGAAGGTAGAGGACATGTTTGACAACTGTGAAGGTATTTATTATTCCTCCTCCCCATAGCAATGTAGCATTTCTGGATTTAGGTATGCATAAGTGGTACACAGTATAAGAGGAGCTGGATCAGCAGGTTTGAACTGACCAGCAACAGAATGCACTCACTACTTTCTGCCAACCTTCCTTCCAGGGCCAAGTACTGATTGCTTGCAGCAGAAGTCAGGAAGAAGGTAGATGAAATGCTGCCCCCTATACACTCACTGATCACGTCTAGTGAGGGCAAGTCCCTTCCTTCTTCTCAGGTTCTTATTCCACACGTGAGTCTTTGTCCAGCACATTTTTCATGCCAGCAAAGAAAATACACAAATATGCACCCAAAGTAAAGTGCTAAAGGGAAGTAAAATTTTGCATATCAGGTATTAGCCTCATATTCAAATTATGAGGAATCCATCAACAATGTCAAAATTCACAAAGCAGAACTATGATCCACTGAACACTGTGGAGCTTTTTAGCCATAGCCTCAAAGCAAAATCCAAGGGAAATGTATTCAAGAGCAGCCAGGGTTAACAAGTGAGCAGTGTAGCAGTATTCAGTTAAACCATGATTCTGGCTGGAGGCTTAGGGGTTTTTTTTGCTAACTCTGCAGCTGTGAAGATGAACCTACTTAAAATGAGCAGAATGTTAATAAAAGTTACTACTTTTTGCACAAAGTTTATAGATAGCTTCCAGTACACTTGTAAATATTCCCAGATATAAGGGTTCCTTATATCTTTATTTCCAGATAAATGGGAAAATAAATTAACAATTTTGTTGCACTATGTTCTTACATCTGTGCAAGGATAGTTGCTTTAGAAATGTTTAAGATCCGCCCACTTTGGAGCACTTTTAGAAAATGACCCCTATAAATCAATGGAAACTGTACTCTGTTACTGAATACAAAAGAAACCACATTCAATATTTGAAATTAAATAACTAGTCTACAATGAGCAATTTCTTTCACAATAGAAAAGTTTTTTAAAAAGTTATATTTTTGTCCCTTCAATTGCTTTTCAGCTCCTACAATTTTACAATTGCCTGTAGAAAAAAAATGTTCAAGAGAGCAGATTGAAATTATTTTAATTAGGTAACAGCCCAGAGGAAGATGAAATTTTACAATGGCCTAGACTAGTATCTTCTGTCTGGTCCGTAGCCAATGGACAGAACAGGATGAACAATAGGGCTCTGGTCTAGAAATAATAGCCTGAAGATAAAGGAGGAAAAAGATGGTTCGTTTGAATATGATGAATCTCTTGAGCATTTCCTTTGCTATCCTGTTAGATAATTAGAATCCAGATATAAAATAACTCAGAATTAGAGAGTTGACAAGCAATATATCATTGCTATTTAAGACATATGAATTGGATAGATTTGTCTTGAATAGATGACCCAAGTCTAAGATCTGCAGAAGAATTCTTGTGAATATAAAACTCCTGAAATTATACCCAAAATTGTATAAGAATCTGAATTGTAAATTTTTCTTAAGTCCATAGCTTTCATCAAAGGGGTCTTTAGTTTTTAAAAATAATATTATGAAGCACAGCTCTAAGAACAAATTATTAGACATAATAAATCCCCACTAATTACAACTTTTATGTTGCTTTCTAAACATAACAGTTTTAACCATGACAGATTTTTCTTCATAAACCCATGGGTTCAGACATATCATTAGTTGGGTCACGTAAGTAAAATAAGAACTCTTGCAGCTTCAGGCATGAAGCTTTTATACCCTTTCAGCCTGAGAGAGCATTTTACTAACCTTAACATAAGAGAACCGCCTGTATTTCACCACCAGCCTCTAAATCCAATTGCTTGTGTGCAAATTACCAAACATGTCAAACTTAAAATTATGAATTTCTTCTTATTTTATTCTTTCTCTCAAAGTTTGAGAGAATCAAATGTAAGATATAGATATTCCAAATTTCTTTTGTTACTGAACTGAAAGCTAATTGCTGATAGTACCTTGCTAAAATATTAGGCTAATGAAAAGTGGGGTGAATATTGTTTAACCTTTAATCTGCAAGTATTTTGGTATTTGACCACAAACAATCTCTTAATTTTTTTTCTTTTTTTTCAACTCCGAATGACACAACTCAACTCATAGCATGCAAAATAAATAAATATAATCTAGAATATCCTAGAATAAATGCTTATTGTTATTAAGTTGAAAATTGGATATTTAAAAATAATGCTATGGTACATTTGCTAAGATGAATGTAACATACAAATGTTCATTTAACATTTATTTGAAAGGCAGCTTTTCTTAAGTTATTTCCTCAAACTTAAAAATAATGATCACAAATAAAGTATTTGGATTTGAAAACAGTTATGTAATTATTTGACTTTAGTGAAATTAATTTATTAGTTCATTCATTTTATATATCAACGCTTTGTGTTAGAAACTAGAAGATACAAAACTGAACAAAACAGATACAGTCATTCCTCTGTAGGGAGTTTAAAATCTCCTGAGGAAGGCAAATATTCATCAAATTTCCACATGAACAAATATGAAGGAGTAACTGAGGGAAGAACTAGGAATGGGAGACAAACTGTTCTAATTTAAGAGCACTCAAGAAAAACTCTGAGGAAGTGTATTTGAGCCAAAAAGTGAAGGATGATAAGAAGAATTTGGGTTGGCCAAGAGAAGGGAAGAATTCCGTGTAGAGGGAACAGCATGTGCAAAGCCACTCTGGGGGTAGGACACTTACTGTGGACACATGCAGCTCAGCAAGGCCATCATACTGAGAGGTGGCTGTGACTCCAGCTAAGCCTGAAGAAGTAATAGAATGAGAAGATGTAGTATTTGTATCATCTTTAAAAGGCTGACTCTTGGGCCTGGGGTTGTGCCTCAGCAGTAGAGCACTCATCTAGCACATGAAAGGCGCTGGGTTCAATCCTCAGCACCACATAAAAAATAAATAAAATAAAGGCGTTGTGTCCAACTACAACTAAAAATTTATTAAAACAAACAAACAAACAAACCGAATCTTAATCCTAGGAGCTATGGCAAGTCAATGAACAGTTTTAGTCCAGGAGTTTGGGCCTGGCAATTAGTTAGTAAACAGAGTTGATAAGAACAGATTTATATTTTGAAATGATCAGACCAGCAGAAAAATAACCCATATCTTATATAGAGTAGGTAACTTAATCCTAATGTGCTTTCTTAAGTAATTTGAAGTTATTTTTTAAAAGCATGGGATTCAGAAAACAAAACAAAATACCAATATCAAAAACCTCCTGAGTTTATATTCCAGCCCTACCATCTTACTAACGTGTAAACTAGATAAAATATACTTAGGCACTCAAAGAATGTTTGTAAAATGAAGTGACAATTTGTATCTGACAGTATCTTTAGGAATACGTGGGTTCTCTGAAAAACCTAATAAGGATTACTAATAGGGATTAACCTAATAATGTTAATAAGGATTAACCTAATAAGGATTACCATTTAAACTTGAGTAGTAGTATGTATTCCTCTGCATAAGACAAAAAAAATCATTGTTAATAATATATCATTATCAGTGAATTTGCTAAGATGAATGTAACATACAACTTAAATATTCATTTAACATTTGAAAGGAAGCATTTAAGTTATTTCCTCAAACTTAAAAATAATGATCACAAATAAAGTGCTTGGATTTGAAAACAATTATGTAATTATTTGACTTTAGTGGAATTAATTTATTACCTCATTCATCTTATATATCAAAGCTTTTTTTTTTTTATCCAAACTCAGACTGACTATAATAGCACAAGGCATTATAATAGGCCATGGTTTGTCCCATTTTGTACTTTCTTCTTGGTCTCCAAGATTGATATATGAGTTCTAGGTGTTGTTCACAGTGTTGCCCAGATCAGTAAGCAGCTAACACAGTTCTGAGCTGCCAAACTTATTTAGGAACATCTCCAGAACCTAGACACATACTTAGTTTTTATATATATATTTTATTATGCTATACTAAGATTTTTATATTGATAAAATTTCTTGTATTAATGTCCTGCATAGTTATCGGGATGACAAAACAAAACTCCCTAAGTCTATTATATTGTCTATCTTTTTTAAAAATTAGTTTTGGCAAGTAATAATTGGATATTGATGATATATGATATGATGTGTTGATAAATATATACATTATGGTATGGTTAAATCAAGCTAATTAATAGATGTATCTTCACATATTTCTTGGTTTGTGTTTCTGTTATTCTTCATGTATATTCTAATGATTGATTTCAGAAATGGTCCCTATATTTAGTCTCATGGATCAATAATTTTCTATCAACTAACCTATAATGCTTACCATCAAACTATTATCCTAACAGCACAGTTTAAATAAATCATGTCCCATAGCAACCAGATTGTGCTACATGGTCTCACTAGTTTACATGAATTGTTCACATCTATCAATTGTTCACATTTATCCTTTTATTCCACTTACATCTCACAATTGTTTATAGCAGTTACTTCCCACTGAATGGGCACTTGGTACTCTTTAGTCTTGCCATACACCTTGTATCACTTCAGTGTCAAGTTAGATTAACTTCACCTACTTAATTTTAGTTATGCTCATTAAATGGAATGGAGAATAAATGGAAATTATAAAATGTTAGACAATGCTTAGCAACTTATCTTGCTGGTATTATGTCAGACACAGTTCTAAATAGAATCAATTGAAAACAAAGTAAATCTCTCTAAAATAGTTTCCCGACTTACATGAATAAACTTTTCAATTTAAAAATCAATTGATTTGAATGAAGGGAAGGAAGTGGGAATAGGAATAGGAAAGACAGTGGAATAAATCTGATATAACTTTCTTATGTACATGTATGAATACTCCACAGTGAATCTCAACATCATGTATATCCACAAGACTGGGATATTAATTAGAATAAGATATATTCCATGTTTGTATAAATATATCAAAATAGATTCTACTGTCAAGTATAACTAATAAGAGCAAATAAAAAATAAAAAATAATTGTATTTGTGGTTTTAGTAGAATGATATCAAAGCTATGCTGGATTAAAATCATATATCCAGAATGTGCAAAGTTTGCACTGTTTATTTTGAATATAGTACAAATGTTCTATCAAGATAAATATGAAATAGGGAAGAATAAACGTCATGAAATAAAAGTCAATTCATTTCCCTAAAGAACACAAAATATTGTTATGCATATATCATGATTTATAAAGTACTACAAAATGCTGTTAAAATTATATTTAAAATATAAGACCTGAAATGTACACTAAATACGAAAAAGCTATTAAAAGCAATTATATTTAATTGTCACCAAACTCAATTTTATTTGATTTATAACCTATCCATAAATCTACAATACCTAATATCATATTATTTCCCCCGCCCATTGGTTCTTCAATCATTTTTGTACCACTTGAATAAATTTAAAAAGTTGTCATTTGCATTCTTGGATGGTAAGAAATTTTTTTTTGGTTATGTTTGGGAGACTTTAAACCATGCATTTAATAAATAGTGGCTATTTCTAAATTAACAAAAATAAACATTATTATAAATGTGCAGAATAGGTAAATATGGCATTCCACAACAGCTCAATGGGCAACTATTTGTTTTACAATAATTCTGTATGCTAAAGGATATTTTTTCTCTAGAACATGAGGTTTGAAATAAGGTTTGTGGAAGAGATTGTTGCAATAGACACAGGAGGAAAAAAAATTCAAAATGTCTGGTGAATAAAAAACCTTGCCAACCATATTTAGAACCTGAATTGTCTTTAACCTAAAGACAATGAGAAGTCATTGACATGTTTGAAGGAATGGAAGAACACTATTATATTAGCAATTAAGGAGTATTTAGGGTGCCTCCATTTAGTTGAATTGAGATTTGAAATTGATGAACCATGACTATTGGGTGAGTGGGTGAGTCACATGTCCTTCATCCTGTTTGTGTGCCCTCTATGAACACCTGCACTAGTTGATATGAATTGCATTTGTGTTTGCTTATTTGATTGTTTTTCTTGAAGGAAAAGAGAGGAATTCTGGAAAGAAATAAGTGTAAGAGAAGAGGTAGGAAAGGATAGGGAATAAAGAATAGCAAATATTATTCCTGCAGGTAAAAGGTGAAAGATCTGTTTTTATATGAGATTTAGAGCTCAAGCACTATTCTTACAGCCTTGGGTGGCAAAATGCAAGAGTTTGAATGTCTTTTCATTTCTGATAGAAAATATCATCAGGGACTCAAGGGAAGACAGATCAAGTTGGCACTCTGAAGATGGTAAATTCTGAATGCAGCGGGGCCAGCAACTCTAGTGTGGGCAGCAGCAGCGAGTGTAGCAGATCACAACATGTGTTGGTGGCTCTCAAGGAAGTGAAGATTCACTCTGGAACACTTGCAAGACTGCAAGGAACACTCAGAAGTCTAAGTACGTGAGGGGCATTGACCCAGGCTCCTGTTTCAGAGTTATGCTGTAAGGGACTGTTCTGATACCAAGAGGTTGGAAATTCATAGTGATGTGAACTTCTTTGAAACCATCAACCAACCACTAGACTTACAATAAACCCAGAAGTCAGATTCCCAGAAACAGGAAGGAGGCATACATAATCCAGTTGACTAAAGTCAGTTCAGAGTTGTTGCTGTGGGTTGAAAAGAGAAAGATGGGTCCATGGAATGGTTAGAAGACAGAATGAACATGACTTGTTGAATTAGGAAGATGTTCTCTCTAACTGAGGGCAATGAACAGCGATGATAGAAAAGTTCCTTAAATTCTTGAAGCCTCAGTTGTCCCATATGTTTGAATTTGTGAATTTTGAATAACAGTATCTATTATATAGAAATTTTTGTCAAAATTAAATGAAATGACAAAAAAAAAAAAACAATGTGAGGCAAGTTCTAGGCACTCAGACATGCTAACAATTACTACCCCACCTGCAGAGAATATTTAAAGTATAAGAAGCAAATTTTAATTTTAGAAAGTTATTTGTAGTGTCTGCAAATTTGAAATGTATTATCTCATTTATGATTGCTAGTTTAAAATTTATATTTATTTACCTGTATAAATATGCACATATGTACAATTGGCTAAGCTTTATAATCCAATGATTAAGCAATAAAATGTCCCACATTGATTTTTTTCTCTATTTCACATGCTCTTCATTGTTATATAAATTCAAGTACTTTCTTTACTAGGGGCATAGCACAGAAAATTTCACTTTGCTTAGCTTATCAAAGAGCATTTGATGTACTTTCAACTTGAGATATGAATGCCAGCCATCTGTTATATGAACAGATGTATTAACATAGACATTATGCCCAATATGCTGAATTTTGATGAGCTAATATTTGGAATATTTAATCTCCTTTGGACTTTGATTATGCATAATTTACTGCCAGGTTATATGCATGTGTGTATATTATGTATATAGGCTTGTGTATTTATGTGCATATATGTGTATGTGTGCATGTGTGTATAAGGATACAAATAATTACTTTTAAGTAAGATTACAAACTTGAATTCAAGATATTAAATAATTAAACAGATATAAGAGCAATAGAAGAAGAATCATTAACAAATTGTGGTCACAAATATTCAAAGTCTTTCTTCCCCTACATTTCTCAAGAGATAGTATTCTGTCTAGTTGGGACACACCTGGGAAATCCTTAAGTCTGGGGGTAAAGTGAGGAATAGAATTACGGGATAAGAAAGGTGCCCAGCTATTTGGACTATGATCCCTTAAGTTCCATCATTCAATTCTAAATCTGTGAAGGAGAAAAATATGTCTGCTTTTTTCACAATAATATTCCCCAATGACAGACACAGACATATTGTATTGTTCAATCAACATTTATTGAAGAGATTAATTAAATTTTAATATTTGATCTTTGAAAAACTCTTGATATGTTCTTAAATTTTTATCTCATTTAAAAATTGTTATAATTGAACCCATTTTACCAATGAGAAAACCAAGTTTACTAATGTGAATGTGACTTGTTAATATATAAAGCAATTAAACATCTGAAGCAAAACAAAGTCCACTAGTCTTTATACTTGTGAGGAGTCTGTTTTAACAGTCATGTTATTCTCAGAATAATATTTCAAATCACATTCAGTTTTCCCTTGGTATTCAAGGGAGATTGGTTCCAGAAATCCCTGTAGATCCAACTCCCAATGATGGCAAGTCTCTCATATGAAAAGTAGCAGTATTTACCTATACCTTGTACATTCTCCTTTATATTTTAAATCATCCCTACATTATTTAGAATTCCTAATGCAATGCAAATGTTATGTACACCATTGCTACACTGTATTGTTTTACTCAATCATAAGAAAATAAGTCTATACATACTTAGTACTAAAATAACTTTTTCCTGAATATTTTTTGATTGGGGTTTTGTTTAATCCACAGATGTGAAACTCATGGATGTAGAGGGCCAAGTGTATATTCAGAAGGTGTACGTTTGCATACATGCGTGTGAGTGAATGAGTGTGAAAAGAAAGGAAAGAGAGGTATTTAACCTCCACAGTTGTTTTGGTTTGCTTTTGCAGGAGTTTCTTCAAGCCACATAAGACTGGAAGCTGTGCTTTCACTGTCCAGGGGCCTCATTAACTAAGAGAGTCTTAGGAGACATTAACTGCTCTACACCTCCAACCTACTCATCCTAGAATATTACCTTCTAATACCCATTGACACCCAAACCTCTCATCATTAAAGTTTTCCCACTCTCTGACTCTCATTACTTGAAATTGGAGACCTCATGTGATTTCCATTCCTTTCAATCCTCCACGGGCTTTATTTCTGTCCCCTTCTAGTATAAACTCCATTGCTTCTCACTTCAGGCACTCAAAACAATAATAATGTTTTTCAGGGTCTTACATAGAGGGCCCATATGATTAGTCTTGTTGTTTCTGCACAATCTGCATCCTTTTTTTTTTTTTTTAACCAGTCTTACTATTTGCTTTGTCTATTTTAAAACTACAGTTGCAGCCTGCACTAAAGAAAGCCATGGGACTACACAAATAGATACCTTTCATTAAAAATTCAGTCTTTAGCCTCAGCTGGCCTCCTTAAGGCAGCTGGGAAATCTGTGTGTCCCAAGTCCCTTTCCTCCTCCTCCTTAGCAGCCCATTCTGAATCCCAATCATTCTCAGTAAACCCTTGACCCCACTCAGCAAATGACCTCACCTTCTACTGCACAAAGGAAATAGAGGCCAACCGAACAGCAACTCCCTCCACTTCCTGCCCCCTCCTCTACACTCTTATCAGCACCCACATCCATCCTGACGTCTTTTCCTCATTTTTCAGTTGAAGCGATGTCTCTCTTCTTGGCCAAGGCTAATCCCACCACCTGTGATCTGGATTCCATCCCTCCGGCTCCCTCAGGGAGGTGCTCCATCAATCACCCAAGCTCCTGTATCTTCAGCCTCTTGAGGTGCGAGGGATCCCTCCCTCAACACACAAAAATGTTCTTATTGCTTCCAACTCAAATACAGACATACAAGTGCGTGCAGGCTTGCGCGTGCGCACACACACACACACACACACACACACACACACACAGTCACTCCTTTTCCCTCCCTGTGTTCCCTTCAAGTTACTGCCAAAACTTCCCCTGTTCTTTATCAGACAAGCTTTTCTTTTTTCTTTTTTTCTTCTGGTTTCAAGAGTAACACATGCTTATTTTGGACATTATTTGGATATTAATTTTCAAACAAGAAAAGGATAATTGCAAATGGTATCTACTATACAGGGATACCAACTATGAATATTTAATATTTAGGATTTTTTTCCCTTTTCTTTTTCCTGCCTATAGAAAATACTGGTATCATACTGCACAACAGTTTCTATCCTCATCTTTTCCCATACTGGCACCTTTTTTCTATAGCCTCCAGTTCCCTTCAAAAACATCTCTGAGTTGTTAATGATTTCACTCTGTAACAATTTAAATGCCTTCTTTATTAAACTGTTAGACTATCTTCCATTCCTATCTTCTATAAATAATCATAAACACACTTCTTGAAAACAAATCCATATTTTTCCTCTCCTCCCATTCACTTCTCTGCCTAGGACAATCTACCTTCTATCACTTCTAAGACCTTCATCACTTGAGATTTCTCTCATTAGAGTAACTCATGACCTCTTTCCAATATTAAAGAGAAGTTGAGTTTACTCACTCAGCTTCTCTGAGCTATTTGACATGGTTACTGGTTCTTTCCTTGAAGCCATCTTCATGCCAATTCCCTGCTTTCTGCCCTTCTAGATCCTTCTTATCTCCTCTGCAGGCTTTTCTTCCTGAGCTTACATTTGACCATTGGCTTCTCTAGGCTCTTGGCTCCATTTCCATACTTCCCCCGGGAGGAACCAATGCCTAACACTCCTGCGCTGCTGGCACCCAAGATGCATACCCAGCCCACGTTAGCTCCCTTGAGGAGCTGTCTCTGCCTCTCAGTTTTGCAATCTGAATTGTTTTTCCATTTGCAAGCCATTATGGCATTCTTTATGTGACTCTATCATGGCAGACCTAACTCCCCAGTAAGTTGGTGGACTTGCCCTTCTCTCTCCAGGCTTCTCTACACTATTGAGATTCTAGGCTACATAATTATTTTTAGTGTGGCTCTGTCCTGTCTTATGTAGGATGTTTTAGTAGCTTCCTTTACTGTTACCCACTAGATACCAGTAGAAATCTACCCCAAAAGTTACAATTAAAAAATGTCTCTAGACATTATTACATGTTCCCTGGAGACAAAATCTTCCCAGTTGAGAATTACTGTGTTACACTGTGAGTTTTGCAAGGCTGGGACTTGTGTATTCATCACTTCTTCCCCAGTATCCAGATTGGTGTCTTGCATATAAATTATATCTAATAAAGAGATGGGACAAATATAAGGCAAAATTGGGAGAAAAATTGTGGGAACAGGTTTATATTTATAAAGGGATTCAATTTTTACTGTCAATTAAGCAAATATTATATTACTAATAAATTTCCTTGACTCATGGTAGGTATTAAAAATCACATGGGGGCAGGAAAGATGGTGGAATGAGATGGACATCATCACCCTAGGTACATGTATGACTGCACATATGGTGTAACACTAAATTGTATACAAGCATAGAAATGTAAAGTTGTGCTGCAATTGTGTACAATGATTCAAAATGCATTCTGCTGTCATATATACCTAATTAAAATAAATAAATAAAATTTTAAAAAATCAATGAAGTCTTAAGTTCAGGGAGGTTCAGTTTTTGAGGGGAAAAAATGAATCAAACAAGCAATCAGCATGCACATGGAAACTTAATTACACAAATGAAATGTTAAGGTTTATGGCAATTTGGAAATTTTCTTGCTGCTCAGAGAGGCAACAAAAAAGGAAATTTTTCAGAAAAGACATTTTACCACATGTGAACAAAAGATATGATTGGTATAAAAGTAAGAATAGGGTAATTTCCAATCTTATGGGAAATACTAGGGAAAGGTTTCAAATATATGCCTCAGTCTCTGAGTGTTCAAGGACACAAGTCTAACCAGACATCAAGGAGACTATTCCTTTCAAATATAGCATTAATTTAGTAACCCATATATGTTCTTGGTTTGCTCCAGTGAAATATATCCTAATGTCTAGAGGTCTAGGACATCTGAATTACATCTCATAGGTATAGATAGAAGTGTTCAATCAATCATTGGATAGAAGATGGGAACCCACTTCGATGTGAGCCCATGTGTGGAATCAGGCTGTATACTTTATCTCAGTGGGGTGGAGTGTGGGCAGAATTTGGTACCACATGGGACACAGGACAATATTTAGAGGCATTTTTTTTTATATACAGACTGGTAGGGGGATAGAGAAGGTATGCTACTGACATCTATGATGTGGAGGGTGGAAATGCTGCTAAAACACTATTACACAGGAAAGCCCCCACAACAAAGTATTTATGGGCTGACATTTTGGAATTCCAACAGAGCTGAGTTTGGAAAACTCTGCTCTAACCTATGCTTACAGATTCACAACACAAACTAGTATGTTAAAGGATCCAGCAGTCTTACAGTTCAGTCAATCTCCATTTAATGTCTTTAAACACCAGATCTCACCAGATTATTTTAACATGAACCATGGTAATATATTAAACATCTTGGATAAAACATATTTAGTGAAATAAATGTATGTTGTAAAAATAATTTTACTTATCTCTTTTATTATTTAATGTGATTACTAAAGAATTTAAAATCACATATTTGTCTCACATTATATTTATGTTGGACAGAGCTGAACTACACAATTTTTTTATACTAATAAAACAAAATATTCCATTTTCTATAAAATGTTGAAATCCTATTTTAACCAGCAGCAATTGCTATGTTACTTATCTTTCCTCTTCTTATTATTATATTTTAATTTAATATTTAACTGCTGGTGATAACTAGTCTATGTCACCTCTTTTTAAAAAAAATCTGTCTTTTTATACTTAAAAAAATTAATTATTATATGTAAGGTAATACCTCTCATGCTCTTCAGATGTCTAAAGTCACATTAGTTTTTCATCAGGGATTAAAATCACTAATATGTTAAAATTTCAATTTTTTGACTTTATCCTTGCTTCAAATCCTATATTTGTCCCATTTCTGAAACACTAAAAGGAAAAGAATATCAAGGTGAAAGCAGATGAGAGTCTATTCAAGTATGTCCACATGGCTACCAATGAGAATGTATCAGTCCTTTGAGGAGATTCCATACACACAAATTTAATTAAGTAATTACAAACACTTAAACTATTTAGAGGAAAAATGGAATGCAGTAAGGGCTTTCCTGAGTACATGAAGAATGTTGAGACTTGAAGTCACAAAAGGTAAGGAAGAGCCCACAATATTTCTAGTATTTCTAAACAAAGTTTCCTATTCTCCAAAGTTAGCAAGTCATAGAGGAAGATGCATGGAAGCAAAAGTAGGAGTGGTAGATGAGCTGGGATGTTAAAAATCTAAGACTTTCTTGATCTATGTAAGCCAAATAAAACCTTGCCAAAGTCATGTTTGCAGGCAGGCCAGCAGAATGCCTACACATCATTTGGCCTTCATGACAGCCAAGACACCCCTGGGCCCTGGGGAGCTAATAGAGGACACTTGCAGGGTAGAAGCATGTATGCTCTGTTTTGAAGAACTGTTTTTGACATTTTTGCTCCAAGCCACCCTCCTCCTCCAGCCCAGGAGTTGCAGAAATGCCACATTTGTTAAGGCAGGACAAGGTCAGAGCTTGGCCTAGGATTTGGTTGTGGGAACTCACAAAAGGAAGTGCCTAAAATTAGTAATGGATTGAATGTGTGCCTGTGTTGTGGAGCAAAGGAATAAAATGAGGAGCAACCCAAGATCCCACTGGCATTGTTCTTCTGCAAGCAACAGGAATGTGGCAGTCCAGGACACTGGAAGGAGAGAATATGCCTGTCAGCATATTCTTCCCTTTTGTTTTCAGACCTTTTTGCTGATCTCTCTCCACTATTTTGTCTCCAACTCTTCCAATTCAGTATCCTTTGTAAATATGCAATAATGTTTCACTCATTATTTCACTATGTCTAAGTAAAATGAGTAATTCAAACCACGTTTGATCAAACATATTTTGTCTTCTTAAAAATCAGTTATTAAATTGCACAATCAAAAAATCCAGCAATAAGCTTTTCCTGCTACTGCTACTTTTGATATATTTTATTTAATTACAAAAATGAATAATTTGGTGGAACTTGTGCTTTCTGGTATGTAAATATCCCTAACAATTTGATGGAAATAGGAAGTCAAAATATAACTATATTATAGCCTAAAAAAATACCCTAATACTTTGTATATTTTTATTTCCTCTGAGCCTGTTAAAAAAAAAAGAAACACATTTAAATTATTGTTTTATACAGAAAATATCAATCAGAATTATTTATTTTTAAGGAAAAAATATATTTTTATAGTATATATGCTATAAAATATAGTATTAGAACAGCTACTACATTTACATATAATATAAAATACAGTATTTTTTTTCTTTGATTAGATTTGTGGAGTTTTAGAAAAGAATAAAATGTAAGAGATTTTGAAGACGAGGTCATTGAAACAGATGTTATTTACCACAATATTTTCTTGAGTCCTTACAGTATTTGTCCTACAAATGGAATAAATTTTGGATTCAGGCAGTATGTGTAGATTTCAAAATATGCATTGTCATTCAAGTGGAAAAGTCTAGGATTCATATGGGATGGGAAGAGACAAAAGATGTAACTCCCTTACTCTTGCAGCAGGCAGCAGGAAGTGCGTGCCTGACAGGGGGATGTTTGAAGTTGGACAACAGCTTACTAAATGTTAAGACAAAACCACAGTTTGGTTGGAAAGAGGAAAATGTGGGCAGAGATTTTTGATAAATGTCAGAGTGAAATGTTAATTCTAATTGTTCTGTGAGGTTGTCCTTGATTCGTGACAGGTTTGTTACTACACAGATTTCCCAGCTGCCACCTCCCATGCGGGGACTTCACCCTGTGAAGTTACCCAGACACACCCTCTTGTCCATCTCACCTCTTTAGTCCTAATTACCTTGTCCCTGGATTCTCTCAGGACAGCATTAGTGTTGTCCTAATGCATTTTTTATTCTTACCCACTGACAAATTAAGCCATCTAATTTAGCAAAAAACTCAAACTTAAGGCCTAGAGATGAAAAGCCTCACAGGTGGCATCCTCAGAATCCTGCAGACTAGACAGTGGAAGAATTCCTTCTTCCTCAATGTCATTTTCTGGAGGTGCTGCAAGCAGTCATGTATCTGTAAACTCTCTCAAGGTTTTGACTTTTGTCCTTTACGTTTTCACTATAGCCACAGAGATCTTTCTTAAAGTAATATGTGGACCAGCTCTATGTGGACCAGCAACATTCAAACAAAAGTGCTGTCTCCTTTCTTGCTTGCAAACAGTGCCTGACATGTAACTTATCAGAAAGGTCGCAACCCCTTTTTGGGGTTGAGGTAGTTAAACAGTAAGAAAAAAATAAAATGGGATGGAAAGCAACCAACACTCCCTGCGACTATGCCTTTGGTATTGCTACCATAATTCCACATCATTCTTACAGAGATACAGAAAATTGGAGGATTGTGTTCAAGGTTACACAATGACTACCAATTTTAAGCCATGTCTGTCTACAATGTGCACGCTCCTTCTTCTACAGTCTCTCCAGATGGATTTCTGGGAAATCTTATGTATAGGACACCACTAATACATAGGAATTGAGGACCTCTTTGGACATGTATTGGGTGTTCCCTATCTGTTTCATACGTGAATAGCTGTGAGATTAACACATGCCTGTATCCATAAATTACTCAGAGCTTTGTCTTCCCATGATGAGATTATTGGTAATTGGTCCTGATTTAAAAACACAATCTTCAAATCACTTTGTATTTACTTTTAGGGAAAGCATGTAGGATGTTTAGTGTTACATGTCTAGGAGATGCTCATAAAAATAACTCATCCTTAAGAAACTGCCTTCATCTGAAAATCCATGTCAACATTAACCAATTGAGTTTCTTAGTACCAAGGCTGGGATATAGCTCAGTGGTAGAGCACTTGCCTAGCATGTACCAATGAGCCCTTGAGTTCAGTCCCCAGTACTGCAGGAGGGAGAAAAAAGCTCATAGTACTAACCTATGAATTTCTGGGTTTTTTTATTTTGAACAGATGGCATAACAAGATAAATTTCTGTGATAAATAATTTAAAAATGTTTTTTTGACTTGCCGTATCTTAGTTGTGTAAAACACATGCATTCATTATTCTCCTAAATATCTCAGATGATTAGAGTGATACACTCAAACTGGGAGAAAGTCTATCTCTGAACATTGTTTTCTTATTTGTTTTATTTTTACTCTGTTATGATTGAAAGAAGGGGGAACCACTATGGAAAAGTACATTTCATAAACAAGTTTCAATATATTCAGGCTTATTGACCCTAACATGAGTTTTTCAGAAACATAATTTAACTATCCTTATATATATATATATATATATATTTTAATTTGGCCCTTTATCTGACTAATCAAATGGATTTCAAAAATTAGGGAGAAGGTAGCAGGAAGGGCCTCCTGTGGATCATTCCTTCCTATGTACAGGACTTGAGTAGTCCCCTCCTGTGGTGATTCTGAGCTTGGTTATAGGATATGCTTCCATCAATGAGATAAGCACAGGAGTGGCAGAAGCAAATACTAGAAAAATGCTTGCCAGCTGGGGCAAACTCCTTTGTCTACTAGACACCCTAGTGGCATGCCACGTGAGCCTACCGGGACTAGACATCTGGGGATGAACAACTGTGTGGACAGAGGCCCCAGAAATCCCAGCCAGGTCAATTTTCCCAGACATGCGGTGAGAGAAGGAGTGGTATCCAGAGCTGTATAAGATCAGAACCATCAGCTGATCAGCAGACACCGGAGAAATAGCATGTGATAGGCTGGTTTATTACAGAACAAAAATTAGCCAACTAAATACTGTTCCTCCAAAAGTATAAGTACAAAGCATAAAGTGATTGAAAACTGAACAGCTAAAGCATACAGTGATTGAAAACTGTCCTAATGCACAGAGATAGAGACAGGCCTCACTTTTGATCTCATCATGATGAACAAATAGTTTCTTCAGTTATTTTCAGGAAACCAAACTCTCAGATGGTAATCTGAGTGTCACCAGTCTTCAAGTAAAAGACAGTGAGGGATGTCAGGGGTGTCAAGTGAAGGCAGTAAAGACAAGACAGCTTATTCATAAGATGAATGCAAAGACTTTTAAAGAACTTTCTCTCTGTTATCCCTACACACACACACACACACACACACACACACACACACACACATTGTATAAGGAAACACCCAAATCCTCTAATTGCTCCAGGACTTCAAAACTTTGAGAAAAGTTACTTCTCCAAAAAAAAAAAAAAAAGACATTTAAAAACATAATCCTGAACCTTCCAATGCCAGAACAAGCTTGTCTGCTATTTAATAATCTATAACATCTTATTTTCTTAAAAATATATTCCTTCAAAATATTCCAAATATCCCACAAAAATAAGATGTTGAAGAATACTCAGTAAATTGGAACAATGCTGAAATGTAAATAGAAAAATTATAAGATTGTACATATAATATGAATTTACTTGTGTAAGCATTCAACGATTTTATAAATATAAGAATAAACACTAAAATTATGTATCAAAATAGAAGATTTTAACAAATTATGAGAGTTTTATTTTCTAGTTTTAATCCTCAGTATTACTAATATGTTTTTTTCCAAAATAAATTAGTATAAATATAATCATTGGGGGGCATCTTAATATATACAGTACTATTCCAAGAATCAGGAAAAAAAATCAAGAAATTTGGATCAAATTATAGGCAATGAGACTTTCCAAGCATAAGTGGGTTTTCACTACAATAGTAAAAGCACATTCCAACTTTGAGCAAAGAAGTAGATAGATTAAACTGCATGACATGAAAAGTACTGCTAAATCTTGTAATCATGTTCCTCATTTTTTTTCCATAAGTATGTACTTCTTACTTGCATGAAGAATCTCTCATTGGAAGCATAGGGAATTACCTCACAGGTCTTGCCAGTATTCTATCTATCTTATTCCCATACACACATACACCCCTGGCCCCTCCCCTTTTCTCTCTCGCTCTCACTCTCTCTCAAGATTCTAAAAAACAGACATTAGATATTATTTAAAAGAATCCACTGAATCGTTGCAATATTTAGATACATTACCTATTATTAAAACTTCCAAGCCAAGCCAATAACCTAGAAATATACTCACATAATCTCCTATTGTCTATGCAGAAAACTTAAAATAGAATTACATTGAGAGATGCAATTTGAAAATAAGGTGTGAATCAGAAGCCCATGTCTTAATGGTTTCCCAGGTAGCTCACAGTCATAGACACTATAGATTTGAGACTCCAGTTAGTGCTGTAACATGATTTTGTATGTGTTTTTGAGGTGCTGTGGAGTAATAGATTATGCAGATGAATTCATACACACTGCCAAAAAGTAATCTCCTCCATAAGGTGTAAATAGGAAGTTTACTTCTCCCCAGCAAATAGGATGACTTTACGAAGCTCATTGCTGACCTTTCAGCCTTAGTACTTGACAGTGTACCCTTGTTTGCTGAAATATTTTGCAAACAAAATGTGACTTGGAATTTTAACAGCGAATGTGATACAAGAGTAATTAATGTTGTAACAGAAAAAAAAAATAAAATAGAGAAATCAGAGTTGCCTCCTCCTTGAATGAAATATCCACCTATTACTGACCACTGTGACCTTTCTGGGAAAAGTCACTTCCATTGGACAGGGCAGTGGCCGCAAGGCAGCAAAACACCACTCAGAGTAATTCTTTACAGATGCCAGGAACCGGAAGTCTCAAGGGGAAAAATGAAAGCCATTCACTCTTCCAATGACATAGTCCTTTGATACCACAAAGCCATTTGGTCTGAGAGCTCCAAGGTCAGGAAGGCACATAAAGATTGGTGATTAGAGAAATACTATATCAGCAAAGTGTGGCAAGCTATTAAAAGAAACTATAGCTTTTATGATTGTGTTGCTGAAGCTCCCCAGGGCTATTTGTATTAGATATTGAGTTAAGCATAACTTATTTAGGGCTAACATTCCAGAAAACATTTTGATGTCAGCTACTGCAGGAAAGTAAACACAAAGCAAAGGAGGAAACAGAGCTGATCTCAAACAGATAAAAATGGAGTAATTTAATTTTCTTGAACCCAGGCGTTTTAGAGCATTAAGAATGAGGAATTTTAGAATGGTTCTTTCAACTCAAAAACTAAAGTTTATTTAGGCATTCAGTGGAGGGGGAGAGAAGTAGCACAGGGCTTACATAATCAACTCATTGAGCTTTTATTAAATTCCGATCAAAAACTATTTTAATGTATTTAGCGAAAATATTCCCAGAGTTATCATCTGCATTTGTGAGAAAAGTTTCCCTTTTTGCCTAATAATCACGTAATTTTTGTTCATGCATCTATTCCTAGAGGCTCTAATTTTAATAGTACTCATGATATATCATTGGTTCATGAGGTACTTATAAAAGGTTCATTGCACATTTCCACAACTACCATCTAAATTTTCTTTATAAAATCAAGGCTTTAAATGTTGATCACACTAGCCATGTGATATGCAAAGTTAAAATGAAAATCTTGGAAGGAAGGAGCATAACAAAAAGTCTGTTTACTTCTATTTTGATCCAGAGAAAGGAATGCTAGAACTCTGAACCCTTGGCTAACATGGATGAAAGAAATCTCCTCACAGATCCTATGAAGGCTGAGCAAACCTTGTGACTCAAGGAACAGACAGAAGTCATTCCAACACATTAGCAATATCAGTGTCTAAAAGATTAATCATTGAAAAACATCATCACAGGTGATTTTATGATTGAAAGCTAATGAAGTGGTATAATACTTCTACCTCAAAGTGTCGGAAGTTACCCAAAGAAAGACATATTGACTATCTTTGCAAAGCAGCAAGGCAATTTTTAAGAGGGGAAGGGAAACACAAATAGAAGCAAACAAAATTCGAACAGTGCTTGACTCTGGGTGATGGGATCATGGGTGATTTTTATATTTGTCTTTTTTGCTGAGTTTTCTCAGCAATATGCCAAGATATGTATTTCTTAGGATCCAAAAATTAAAAGAGGGGGCTGGGGCTGGGGCTGGGGCTCAGTGGTAGAGCACTTGCCTGGCACACATGAGGCACTGGGTTCGATCCTTAGCACCACGTTAAAAATAAAGTAAAAGTACTATGTCTTCCTACAATTAAAAAAATATATATTGAAAAAAAAATAAAAATAGGAAAACACATAGCCCTTTTCAAAAACATGTAAAGACCCCAAGCCATCTCCCTTAGGCTCAGTCTAGCCCTGATGAACATGGCCTGGGCAGAATCCTAGGGAAGTTATTGTAGAATTTACTGGCTGCTAAAGGGAAACTGCACGGCCATTTTTAGAAGGAGAGCCTTCTGAGTGAAGTGTTTAGGACTTTAAGAGCATTCCTCAGGTATCTTTTACGCTTAGCCAACTCCAGAATCTATTATTTGTGTCTTCTCTAGCAAAGGTAGTCTCCTGGTTACTTTTATTCATTTCTCTTTGAAAAGCTGTTTTTCCTTGTTTATGGTAAGAATGATAACCTAACAGATATCTCTGTAATCATCTTTCTTACCCACCCAAGACTGCTGAGGATATAGTGATTGCTTTGCAACTCTCTGTTCTATTCTGGTTGGTTACTGCCCAGGTAAAATGGTTGTTCACTATATGACTATCACCTGCAAACTGTATAGCCATAAAGTCATAAGAATGACCTCAGCTTAATCAGTATAGACATTACATACTATAACTATGTAATGTATAATATGTTCTATCATAATAATCAAAACATATGTAACTATATAATTATATAACTAATACATGTAAGTATATAGTTTCAATAGATTTATATAATCATGCAACTATGATATAGTTTGATATTCTATGATGCCATTTAAGATGATTTAGTTATAAGCCAGACATGGTGGTACACATCTGTAATCTTAGGATGCTGAAGCAGGAGGATCACAAATTCGAGGCCAAAAGTGAGACTGTGAATCAAAATAAAAAATGAAAAGCCTGGTGATACAGCCCAGTGAAAAAGTGTCCCTGATTTCAATTGACTGCCCCCCAAACAGAAAATTTAATTATGATTTTACAGTTAATCTATTTAAGTGATTATTTAGAAGTAAAAGTCTGCTTGGCTTAAAGAAGTCACCAGTTTAGAATACCACATTAATGTATACATTTAGTTGATAGTAACTACCTGATTGAAAATACTAAGGAAAAGACTAAGCCGAAAATGCCATTCAGAGCAAAAGCATCCTACCACATTTTAACCATGTTTCCTGAATGCAGTATAGTGCTACAATAAAAGATATTAAAAATTTTACTTTGCAACAAATAAGGTAAGGATTTAAGTGTACTCTGCAAAACAGTCATACACAAAATATTATAGAAAATATTTAACATCTAGGTTCATTATACTCAAAATGTTAGCAAAAGAAAAAATAAAAATGTGAAAGGAAAAAACAAATGAAGTCATTATTTTAAATTTAAATTTAATTTAAATTAAATTAAAAATTTTTTTGGTGGTTGTTCTTAAGGTTCAGGTGAGGATAAGTTCCTTTTGGACAGTCATAATCCACCTATTCATTCTAAATTTAGAACACCAAAGAACACAAACTTGACACCAAAGTCAAGACAAATCCCCATCTATAACCCTGGCAACATTCTGAAAACATCAGAGAGATTATCAAGTAAGTGTCTGTTCATTCTTTCATGACTTCTAAGTCCCAGTCAGGTTGCTGGTTGAAAGTGTCAACAATATGGTATCAACCTATTTCTTTTGCTGTTTCAAGTCAGTCTACTAAAACATATAGCAGACACGAACTGTGCCATGCAAATACAATGTTCATTTTTGTCACAAATTTATGTTGATATTATTAGTCAAATAGCATAGCTGAAAAGAGAAACACAAGAGGCCCAAATGATTCCAAAACTTTCCCTGTGTGCATTATTATAGGTTCCCTCTCCAAAGAATCTACATACTGACATGATTTTTTGTCTAGTTTGGTAGCTGATGGTCTATCTACAAATACAATTGCTAATGGTGTCATCTTTTCTGTCCTATTACTCTAAAGGAAACCTGCTTGATTGCAAGACTATTTCTTCCAGTGAACTTGGTTCCAGACATATAGTCTCAAGAAATCCTAAAGTATTCAGAACTTCATTAGTTTAGAGTAATGTTTAAAATGTTAAGCATAATTTATGTTCAAGCTAATTCCTTGCAGCAAACTTCAGACTAAATATAATTTGACTTCCTTAGATAAAGCATTGAGAAAAGTTAGGGTCTGAATAAAACTTTTTTGAAAAGTCACTTGTATGTCTATGTAAATTAGAACAAGAAGTAGAAGGAAGGAAGTATCAAACACATGTTCTTTCATTAATAATTCTAAATAGCAAAGAAACTCTCTTAAGGATGTTGACCCTTTGAAGATAAAGTTCCATTTGCATAACCTAAAAGGGCCTCTTTAATGCAGTTTTCATTATCTTGACTCCAAAGTGACTGATGTCAAGATCAAGGGAGTCAACCCTGGCAGATACACTCCAGGACACCATGGAGAAATAAATCAGCCCATCCTCTAACCCAGGAGAGTCCTGCTCCATGAAGGGGATTTGTGAGTCTCCTTTCTGAAGCAGGAGGCCAAGTTCCAAGATGCTAGGACTGACTCTCATCCTTTAGAAGTTGCTCATTCTTTTAGGTAATTGGGGTGCCCTGCATCAGTTATCTAATAGGCTAATGAAGTTTAGAGATAAACCAGTTCCTGACCATTTCTTGCCCTCTGAACACTCCTGGGACACTAGCCCTGTTCAGTCATTTATCTTATTATGTTTAAGAGAGAAAATTAACCCTGAAAAAAATTAGATAGCCCCATGGGTGTTAGCTGAATGTAGTATGGGTCTTCTTGTGAGGAGAGAAAGAAAAAGAAAGCAAGAGGATTCATCACATTCATTAGATCCTCTGTGACAATTAACTCTTTGTCTACCTCAGAGTTTTCTCCCATCTACAATTCAGCCTGTTATCCAATTTCTCCCGTGTTGCAGAAATAGGTGTAGACAAATTTAAAAATGTCATCATTTGGTCTTTATTTCACAAGCTTGACTTAGTGCTGTTTTCACTTGCAAAATAAAAATGTGAGATCTATAATTTATTACAGTACTAGCAATTCAAGATGTTTTGCTTGGATCCTCTCTGTGCAATCGGTTACCAACATTCCAGCCTATTTTGCTTTAGTTGGCTACTAGTTTACTACCCTCAATTTCATTCTCTAAATCTGTGTTTAAAAACAATTTAACTACACTTTGATTCTGTTTGGAAAAGCAGTTCTGAGATTCCCCTTCACTAATGCAGAGCTACATATGCAATGGGGTTAAAAAAAAAAAAAAAAAGTCCTATGAAGGCAAATGACAAGCTACAAATGACTCATTCAGTGCTTCTTAAATTGTACATGTATTAGTTTATTAGAGTAGATATCAGAGGCTAGGTCACTTCTGGAGTACTTGAAGAGTTTCAACCAAAGACACTTGAGTGGCCTTGAAACCCCACACTCATTGAAGTCCTGGAACCTGTGGCTACAACCAGCCTTCCTGCTCTGTGAGCAGCCCCTACTGGACAATGGATCAATTTTGCTGCTGTTGGAGTAGAAACATCTATTCTCACTCCCTATTGTGGGCAGGATTTTTCATTTATCTTTTTGAAAGTAAATTATCACTTTCCTCCTAATATTGAATATTTAGTGGAAACAGATATACTACATACATCCTATAAAAATATATAGACCTTGCTAAAATATGATCTGTGGCTCAGTGGTAGAGTGCTTGCCTAGCATGTGTGAGGCCTGGGTTCCATCCTCAGCTTTACATAAAAAAATGAATAAATAAAGGTATTTTAAAAAAGAATATTATGTCTATTAATTCAAAATTTTAAATTTATCCATTTTTTCTTAATTCAAAAACACCTTCTATATATAACAATCAAAGAATATCTTTAGTTTTAACAAATGTAGCTCAGAATTCTAATAACTATTAGAAAAGTAATGCAATATATAGAAAAATAGGGGAAAACATTTCTCTTTGGCTGTTTACCTCTATTTTCGATAACTATGTTAGATATGACATTATCTTACTGTATTGCTTCCTATGAGGCCTTTAATGATATCTGAGTTGATCTAGTTAGCATTCTTAACTACCATAGTATTTAAAAATAAATATTTATGTTATGTGAATTTATCATAATGACAATATTAAACCCCAAATATGCTTAATATACTAGAACCTGACATCACATGGCAATGTATTTGTCACCAGCTACTGAATGTGATTATTGTCTTTTACTGCAAACATCTGACTACGAGATTTTTTCCACCAACAATGGCAGAACAACAACAAGAAAAATCATTATTTACCAGTACCCAAACAATGCATTTTCATTTTTAAGATATGCATTTTTATAATCGATGGTGGAAGACACCAGATTGTCAGCTCCATATGCTTTAAAGCCTTATTTATATACAAGATTAGCAAACAACCAAACTCAGCCACACCAGGCTGACAAAATAGGATATACTAACCAGATCTCCATTCATTCTTTATGACTTACAAAGTATCTTTAAAGAGAGATTGGCAAGGAGAACAAAATTTAGTCCAAGATAAATGGTCTCACATCCAAATCATCTTTCCCAGGTGCCACAAAATAGTTAGGAGAGACAATTTGTTAGTTTATACTTCCCTTCTGTTTTGTCATGTAAAGACTAAAAAGTGAGGAGTTAAGAACTTATTATGAATGTTCTAGGACAGTATTTTAAAAAGTTTGTTCCACAGGACAATAATTTTTTTAAAAAAGTCATGGCAATTTTTAAATAAAATTCAAGTTAAACTATGTACATAAGTTGCTTTGTTACAGGACTTCTCAGAGCCAATATTTGCTAAGAAACATTGAAGTCTCTACAAGGTTTATATAGAATGCAACTTTCCCAGAACTCAGAAACTACAGAATATCTCTCTGGAATGATGTTTCAAATACACAGTTTTTGAAAATTCTCTCTTAAAATCACCCTCTCTCTTTCCAGAGCTTTTAGGGAAAGTGATATTTCATTCTTTTCCAGTCAGCAGTTACCAGATCGATCACTTGCTCTGTGATAGACATGAAATATGCTCTTCTTTCTGAAGCTCACTCACCATTCCTCCCAAACCCCCAAAGACAGGGATTATTAACCCCATCTCACTGATGTGGAACTTCAGCCCAGAACTCAAGAGGTCTCAGGACAAGTGAAGTGGCCAAGCCAGGACTCAAACACAAGAAGTGCTCACCACAGGGCCAACTCCTTTCCCCTTTGCAAGAACCATTCTCTTTCGGTGAGACTCTTTAGTGACTCCTCTGGTATGTCTAGGACATGTTACCTACTCAGGATCAAGATGGAATATCACACATAGGCAATCCTGATGGTTTGATCTTTGACCACTGCAGACTATGTAAACTTGAATTCTATTTTGTGTGAAAAAAGTTCACATATGATGCTAATTTCATTCAGAACACTATCCATCCTAAAGGACTCTTACTTATAACACACACATTAGGAGAATACATAAATGTTCCACTGCTAACCAAAGACAAATTTGGAAATAACCCCAAGGAATGTATGTTAAAGAGCAGTTGGAGATCAACAATCATGTTATTGGTGGTCTATGTTTTCTTCCTTTTTTTTTTTTTTTACTGACAAGCAAAATACTACAAAGCCCAAAACCATGATGCAATCATTTCTATCTCACAGTAACAAGACATTAATAACCCATGAAAAAAAGCAACATAAAATTCAGTTTTACACTTTTCATTAAAGTCTTTCTACTCCCTGGCACTAAAATGAATATAAGATGGAAAAGAGCAAGACTGATCCACAAATCATTAGAAAAACGTTGGCAAAACGTACAAACTTCTGAATGACCTGTTAGCATTTATTGGGACATGTTAAACACTTAAATTGCAAAGAACTATTTTTTTTTCTATCAAGAAGCAAAAGTTAAGCAATACTCTCAGGCAGAAAGTAAGTTTGAGGATACACATTCAATGGTTTGCTGTGTCCTAAATGTACTGTTTTGAACACCTCTTCTCCATCATTAACTAAGATTTTAAGAAAATACCTTAATGCATGTATAAATATTGCAAACTAAATGAAGTTAGCATTTCCTCAGAATTCTCTCTGGGATATGAAAATTTCACAGGAGTCATTCATAAATAAATATGCATTAAGCAAATACTTGAGAATATTGGGATTTTTGTTCTTCCTCATAATTCCTCAGTGGAAAATTAAAATTGCACGATATAAGATCATAGAGAAATATGCCTTGGTCTGAGCGAGGGAAGGCAAAGTCCCTAAAGATATTAAACAATTCTATTATCAAAACTTACATATCTTATAATAGAAAAAAAGGCACAAATCTGAAGCATGCTAGTTATAGGCACTTCGTCTTGTTTGAAAAATTACTTTATGGTATCTTTCCATTTTAGAGAGTAGTTTCTCCTTAAACTACTACAATTTTCTCTATGACAAAATCAATGCACAATATTTATGAGCTATTTTTTTTTAAATACTGATACTTTAGCAATCCAATCTTGGTGAAAAAAGAAAGGGGGATCCTTCTCATTCTTAGAACCCCAGCAAGAAAGCAAAAACAACTCTAGGTCAGGGATACAACACATCAGATATGTGTGATGGAAATTGTCACGAGAGATGTATTCACTAAAACATTATGATCGCCTTTTCAGCATCAATCTGCAAAGCAAAGTCAAAGTTTAAAGACACCAATTTTGGCCAAAACAAAAATAAAATGTCTAATCCTCCTTTCATAAAATCTGTGAACAGTTGTGGGATATGACTTACAAATATTGGTTTTCATAAATGCAAATTGCTGCCTACGCATCCTGCCAGTTACTTCTCTTCATGATGTCTACTCAAAGGCATTTTAATACACTTCAGTTCACATCTAGTATCCAGGAATATGAAGTACGAATAATAGGCTCCTGAATTACTGATAAGGGGGATTTTGCAGAAAGAGTTGAGAAACTGACAGCCACATGCAGTCTGGAATTGAATCAACTCATCAAACATGGAGTCTCATTCTGCTGTGGTTATCTCCACGCATTTTCAAGGATCCTCACCCTGGGTTTGCTGAAACACCACCATTTGATGTCATTAAACTTTGATTCAAGGTATAAAATCACTCATGGAAGAATGTCTTATACATTCACGATGAAATCAGTGTCTTCCCTTATTTGCTATATGTAAGCACATGGTTCCTTTTCTTAATGTCATTCGGGAAATTTGGATTACTCTTTCTCCCTAGAGAGTTGCACTTGACAAGGACATCAAAAATGCTTAGTTTCAGCTAACGGATTAGCCACAGGAAAAAAAAAATACCACCAACCAAACCAACAATATCCTGTTTAAATCAAAAGAAAACAAGGCTGCTCATGATCTTAATGGCCGTAAGCACAACATGAACCATAAATCTGTCATGCTAAGCACTAGTCCTGTTGCTAAGATGGTTGCACAAAACTGACTAGAAACAGCATTGCCATAAAACCATAAACTGACAAAAGCTTTGCCCTTAGTGTGAAAATCTCCAGGACTCTCAGGCAGTGGTCAAGATAAATTTCAGTACATTTCTAACACATTCCTGAGGAGTCCCATTGGTTATAATTATGTTTTCATCCTTTTTACCATTTGAATCATTCCTCTTGGGTCACTTAGATCCTCTGTAGTATTTGCCATTTACCCTTATGACACTTCTTCCCAGCCACATATTACTAGAAGAGCCAATGACATTTCTGAATTTTGAAATTTGTAAAGAAGCCCATAGTATCTGAAACCTCTACCTCTCATGAGTTAGTTTAAATTCATTATTTGTCGCATAATAGGAGATTAAAAATGTATTCATTTGGGATCTTTAAATTTTAGAAGCATAAATTTCCAAAAATCCAAATTATGGAGTTCTTCCTCAAGGTTTGCCTGGCTTCTAGCAATCAATGTTTAGGCTTAAATGGTGTTTACAAGTTATTTTTCAATATATGTCTTTTAATTTAGTTGTTCCTAATTACTAATTTATGTGAGAGAGTGCAGGTTTAGAAGCAATAAAATTAATTCACTTTTAAGGTAGATTATGATCGAAATTTCCATTTAGTTAAGCTATTTTTCCATTACTTCTTCTAAATCAGTGATGTTTGAATTTATTTCACTGGAAAATCATTTGTGCCAGGTAGTTAACAATGGTCCAAGTGTCTCATGGAAAGATATTTACTTGTCTTAACCTTTCTTTGCAACCGTTTGAGTTCTTGTCATTTTGACTTCCTTTCAGCTAGTGACCTCTGCCCTGCTCCAATTTAAAGATAAACTAAAAGACATTTCCCTTGAATGTGTGCTTCTGCTAGTTTTTCAGTAGAAGCAGTAGGATGTAGTTCTCTAGCCAATTACTCACTATTCGAAAAGATATATGAGTTAGATAATTGAATATTGGAAGATGGAGGTTTAGAAAGAAGTAAACAGGAATGTAGATGTGCCAACTGTAAGCAAACCCAGATTTATATATCAAAATTTAAAAAAAAACTAGAGATAACTAGAAATATTTTATGAATCAGTTTTTACAGCAATATGTGGGCATAGGTGAGAATATTTCCAAAACACTTGATTTAAAAATATGACTGGAATTGGAGTTAGCACATCATTTTTTAAAATATTTGCACATTATTCATAGATTTTGTGTGGAAATGCACTAGAAGTGGGACATTCATTATGTAGAAGTTTACAGAAGCATCTCAATATCACTGGTCAAACTGAGACGAGACTAAACAGACTTCTGTCTTTATACAACAGCATTTTCCCTCCCCATTTTGCAGCCATATGATCCTTTATTGTGCTGCTTTGAAATCCTTTTTTTAAATTCCTTTTGATGATGACAAACTAAGAGAAGTATAATGGAGTAATTTCAAATGATGACTAGAAAAATATTCTAAATAGCATACACATTCACACACTCACATCTATAAGAACTCATTAAGTATTGCCATTGTTCTTCAATTTTGAAGTTATCCAGGCTGTTTGTGGGTCTCCAAGTTTACAGTGAGCTTATGCAGGGAAATTTGATAGTTTCACTTCTTCACACATTACATAATGGAAAAGTAAAAAGGAAAAAAAAAAGGAGGAGGGTATCTAGCTAAGGCTTTACTAGATAGTGTGGATCATTTATTGGGTAAAGACTAAAGCAATCTTTATTACAAAAGAACACACCTCAGCAGACAATGAAGGAAAACATCTCCCTGTGATCAAATAAAATACAATCCATCCATCTAACTAGTGGTTAAACCCTGGAGAGATGCACAGCTTTACCCTCCTTCCTGTGTTCCTATGCATTTGGAGGCAGGCCATCCTAGGCCATTAATTAACCTTCAGGTCTTTGAGGTCACCTCCTTGGATCTGTTCTCTATATAACAAAAAAAGAGTTATCCCCTAGTATCATACTTACCTGAATATTGACTATAGTGCAGAAATAATATATGTATTATATTTACTAGAATGCCTGGAAAATGAGAGAATAAAAAATGCACTAAAATAATTTTGGATAGCAAAGGTGTTCCTTAAGATAGACTATTTTCCAGTCAATGGGTATTCTATGATAGTATCGATTATAACGTAAAATAGTATTGTATGTATTATTGAATATCTGCTGTTGCAAGAACCTTACACTATTTTGTGGTTTTGCAAGTAAATATACATAGAGGGAAACCAGCATGACCAGTGAATTGAGTAAAAAGTGTATTTAAGTAGCATCTACTTAAATCAGTTGTACTGCATACTAGCTTGCATACTGAATAGTTTATTGTTGTGTTGCAAAATGTATAAGCTAGGAAACGTATATATACAGAAATCACATTAACAAAGTCACATTAAAAATTTTCAAAGAATCGAAAAGTAAATATAATGCATATATTAACTATTTATGTGTATGCTGTACTACAAGGTATTTGGAAAATTCAACCTTTAATAATTATAAAAATATAAAGTCTCAAAATACTAACATATCTGGGCCTATCCTGTAGTACACTTCATTGTTTATTTAATAACTATTTATAAAAATGCCTTGTTCTCTACTTACTAGATTATGAGATGCTTAAGCCAGGTAGGATCTTGGCCAACATTTAAGACAATGTTCTGCACATTGCAGATGTGATATCACAAAAGTTTTTGTAAAATGTTGACAGAGTTAAAACTGCAGAATACTCTGGGCAGGCTAAGGAGGCTTAAGTCAACTGTGGGGAGTTTATGTCAAGTTATGTGCTTAAATTTGTGTTTTTTAATATATACTAAGAAACAAAGGGAATGGATATATATATTTAAATAAAAATTTTAATACCCAACGTAAATTCTACATCAAATACAACTAGTAAGCATTGAAGAGTTGGGAATTCCATAAATGACATTTTGCAGACTATTTTTCCACACCTGGAATTTATATTCAGTAGTTCATGAATCAGATCTGAGTCTCCATAAAAATTTTGCCATAAATTGGCTGTGAGACTTCAGTCTGGTCTCTTAACCTCTCTGGGTTTGTATGGGGCATGAAATCTGGCTTCCATCATTTTTCTGATACATGAATTTATGCAACGGCTTCACCACTCATGGCAAAGCCTCCATTTCTTCACTTGTAAATAAGGGATAATGATTAAACCATATAAAGCATTTGGCAATTAATTTGTCTTCAATATATACTACCTTTTATTTTTGCTATTTTTGTCATTATTGAAATGCCTGCCATTAATAAAATTTTGTCATTCTATACTATTTTTAATAGTGCTTTCTGTAAAACTTTAAATACTGGTACTAGCTGACTATTTTTGCAGATATTTTGACTAATTTAGCTGTGTTATTTTCACCCCTGAGAAACATCAAAAACTCTGTCAGCATAGAATGTGTTTCTCCCATTTCTCCCTCTTTTTATTTGCCAATTCAAGTTCAAAAATAGTAAATTAGCATTCACTTGACATTTTTTTTAAACATTCAACAAGGCTTTTTTTATTTTAACCAGTTGGAAATTTGAAGGAAATCATATGAATATAAAAGAAAAAAAAAAGAGGAATTTTAAAACTAAGATGGTCATTCCATGTTGGTCTGCCTGCCTGATAGCTGTCAATAGAGCTGTGGATAAATACCATCCTTACATGCCATGTGGGAGAGAACTAGTTTTCAATTAAAATAATGAGGCAATTGAGATACATAACCTGCAGAAATCCTATAAGTGACCAAGAACAAAGAAAGCCTGGCTCTTCTGATCCTTACTTCTCCAGGTCAGGGCCTAGCCTGGCCAGGGAGGCTGCTTCCCTCAGGTAAGTAGATGAGGTATACAATAATATGTGATTGAAAGTACAGCGTGGTTACATAATGACACTTAATTTTATGAGCTTTCTAGCAAGTTCCAGCAATACACCAGTAGATTTTGTAGCTGGAGAACTGCTGTTTGCCAGTATCTATTTATTTCCATGTACTCCAGTTAACCTTTCTAGAGTTGTGGTAAGCCACAGTGAGGGTGGAGGACAGTTTCTGCTCCATAAATTAACTTCAAAGAGCAATTCAATCATATTTGATTCAACAACAACAAAAAGTGGTAGGACCTTAAAGAGGAAGAGAAACATGGAAAAGAAAACCACATTAAACTGAATAGAGACAAGCATGTTGCAGAAGAAACTATTTTCATTCAGATTTCAAATGTTTAAAATCAAAAGAGATGATTAAACAGCCAGAAGATTGACTTTAGGAAACAACTTTGATGGGGGAAAATTTTCATGATACCATCAGAAAATGTGTGCAAAGGGAAAAGATCCCTCATGGGTATACAAACGCACTTAGACATATGTGCATACACATTGTGTATGTGTATTTATGTGAGTGTGGTATGTGTAAGGTTACTTTAGAAGATAATTGTTTTTGATAAAATGAAACAAGGTTCCCAAGCCACTGAAGAATAATAAATTCATATCTTAATTTTTAAGGACCTAGATCTTATGTTTAAAAATTAGGAAATGTATAATTTAAAAAATAGATGCCTTGCTTGAAATAATGGCACAAAAGATATCTTTAAGTCATCTAAAAGGTATGATTCAGGGTGTAAATCAAAACATTTTCAGTAATATATGACAGTTTTGATAAAAAGTTTAATTGCCAGTAAGATGGACAAAAAAAATGTCTTCTGATGCTCATGGCTTAGATATTATGTTTTGCTGGTATAAATACACTTGAAAATGTAAAAGTTTCTGTGAATGAAAGTATATTAACATAAATTACATTTAAAAACCTCAGATATCTCAAAGTTTGATGATTCCAGCTTGTTAAAAAGCATAGTTGAAATAAAACAAAAGATTTGGTTTCTGATTATAGTATCCTATTTTTATTAAAAAAAAAAAAACTTACAGAAGTCATATCAGTCTTCTAAAAAACAGGCATTTTTCTACGATCATAAACAAACAAAAACTACTGTAATTATCAATGAAAGACATTTCTCAAAGTCTCTTAGTGGGCAGCAGAAGCTGTGTACTACTGCAGGAGTCCAAGGATCCTTTCTACTCTCAGCACTCAGGAACAAAATGGTAAATCCTTCATTGACCTCTGGGTTCTACTCACCAGAGGCAATGTTACTGGACAGAACAGAGACACTGTCTGTGCTTTCTGACCACAGTTTAGCATCTTAGAAGCACTGGTCTCATACAGATTTGTGCTTCATATATTTTTTACCACGGTAATACAAATGTCACAGTATTTTCAACCTTATTTATCTGTATATTTCTTTGAGAGACTATAAGTTTGAAGGCCCTAGAGCTACCTAATTTCTCCTCATTGCAAATTAAGTTCCTATGTTTCAGTATATATCTATATCTATCTATATATATAGTATATATCTAGCTGTTCGTAGTACAGCAAAGTTGTTCAGTGCACATTTATTGAATTGGTATGAGCAATCACTGTTTATTAGGTTAAACTACAATCAAAAAATAGATTGAGGGCCATTGGCCAATGTATACACATGGTCATACATTCATAAATGTATGTTTAATAAAATTTTAGGATGATGTGTAAAGAAAATTTGGACCAATGTTTGCTGAAAACTACCTTAATTTATTATTATAATTACGAGGACTCTGACACAGTTTGCCATTTCTAAATATTTACTTGAAATTGCACAAATACTGCAACATCATTTTTTTAATAAAAAATCGTATTTCATAAAGATTATATTTTCTAACAGAAAGAAAGGTTGTATCACTTTAATACCCTGATTCAGAATCTTCCTTTCTGTTAACTAATGAAAGTTTAGACAAGGGGAATGAAGGACAGGGAGAAGGATAGGAAAAGGAAAGACAGTGGAATGAATCCGACATATTTTTCCTATGTGCATATATGAATACACCACAGTGAATCTCACCATCCTGTACATCCACAAGAATCGGGTCCTAATTACAATAAGATAAATTCCATTCTTATCTAAGCACTTCAAAATGGATTCTACTGTCATGTATACCTAAACAGAACAAAAAAAAAAAAAAAAAGAAGAAAGAAATAAAGAAAGAAATCTTAAGGAGATCTCTATTCTTGAATTGTCACCTAATGATCAATTGCATTTCAAACTTCAGTGATATTATAATTTATAATATTTTCAACAAAATATTACTTCTAAAACCAGACTTTTATGAAAAATGACTTATTTCTGCCATAAGTATATATTTTTTTATAATATGGGTATATACCATATACCCATAGTATATGGGTATTTCTTAATATTTAAAATATATTAATTCTTTAAGAGTTACCAACAAAATGAATTTTCTTAAATGGATACTACTTCACTTTAAAATCCATGTGTGAAGGTGGTAGTGGAATGTGTGCATGTAAGTGTGTGTGCCCTCAGAAAAAAAATGACACTCTAAACATACATGTAAAAGGAAAAAAAATGAAAAGTTAATCATATATAAAGAACTGTAGAATATAATATTTGGTCTGAAAATAGATATGAAGATTGCAGATTTAAGTACAATTACACAATAGAACTAATACTGAAAAGCACAGAAGATCAAAAGCACAATATTCATTTCATTGTTGATTGTTTACTTGTTCTTAAATAAAATGCAAAATCTATGCAGGTCATGGGTCTCTTAACAAGGTTTATTCACTTGTGGCAACTATATCATAAGATTGCTGTAAATGTCTGTATTATGAATATAAATTACTTTTAAAAAACTTAATATATTTTACATTGTTAGGTCTTAATGTCATTTCTTTTACTATTTAAATTTTTTGTCTCTAAATTGAAAATTAATCAGAGGTAAGAACTTTACTTCTCACTATCAAAGTGAAATCTGCAAAAATTCACCAAAACAGAAAAAAAAAGTATAGTTTCTTCTGTTTAAAAAAAAAAAAAAAGGAAACAATGATTCTATTAACTTTAGACAAAGGATACTTCCTTTGATGCGAATTGCCATTTTTTCAGCCTAGGACCTGTGGGTTGCTCCAAAGGCCAAGCGATGTCAGAGGGCAAGAGCAGTATGTGGGCACTGGGGTGGTGGCACATGCTGACTAGATGTGCAGTGTGATGTCATTTAACTTAGTGCAGTCCTTCCTGACGTTCTAGCCATGTATATTTTTGAATTAGACACTTATTTTTGCAATTTACAGGCTCCAATAAGTTCATCACCTTGGACAAGCCACCATGACTCCTGGAAGTTGCTATTAATGTTGCCAAAAATTTAGGCAACTGTCCTCACTGCAAATTAAGTTCCTAAGTTTCAGTATATATCTTTAAATTTCTAGTTCTTTTCATATGTTCTTCACAGATTTCGAAGTTCTAAAAATTTTAGGAATATATTAACAAATATAATTCAAGATAACTTTATAAATTTGAATATATTGATTACAAGAGGGAAACATTTAAATACTTTCAACCTTAAAAGAAAGGGTAAAATACTGGGAACAATTCTGGAGATGACTAACTGGGTTAATCACCGTTATTTTTTATGAAAACAAAGTTGAATCTTTTACTCCCCCCCAAAGAAATCAAACAAAATATTTTATGAATTGACTTCAAGATTTAGAAATTTGAAAAGATGAAGAAAATCACATACATATACATGAACCCCCGAAAAGAGGCTTGAATTAAAATAACAGTTTGTCAACTAAGCTAGGGCTAAAATGATACAATGTAATTGCCGTTCATTTCTACTAACAAAGCAGTAACAAGCCAATTCAAAATTTTTGATTAGAAAATGATTGATGTTCTCAACCCTTTATTAAACCTCAGAGAGCAATAGCTCTTCTTCATATCCTCAGTATTTCTTTTTCACTATCCTAAGGCCAAAATGTCATTTTTTTTTTTGTACAAAACAAAAATCAAAGCCAAATGGTAAAAATGCAAAGATTTGGTTAAACAAACAGTGAGAATTTCAGTGGTTTTATCTTCAGCATCCCCAGCAACTAAACAAAGCTAAGATATTGTCCATCTCTTTGACAGACAAAGAACCTCAGAGGTCCAGAGTGACATGCCCGAAGGCTGGCACGTGATTGGACTAATTAAATTAAATAGCAGGAAACAGCTTTTCCATATGCCACTGCCTGGCCACACACAAACTGTAACAGTAAATCTTTTATACTAGTAGAGGAAAAGTGGAACCATTAAAAAATATACAGTATCAACACACCAGCCAAGAATCAAAAGTCACATATCCACATAACTTCCCTGGGCCTTGACTTTAATGCTAAACATCTAAGAACTTCCTAATTAATTTCAGAGTCATCTAAAAGTCTATAGTAACTGCAGAGGATGAAAAAGAATCCCACCCCCCAGCAAAGTCTCACCAACACTTTAACTTAAGCCAATATTCTGATCCTTTAAGACATAGTTCTATACAAAATATAATATAAATCTTAATACTTCTGAATCCAAGTTAAAATGAATTTTATTGCACGTTTTCCACCATTTTTGCATATGCCTTCCCCATTACCCAATGGAAGATTAAGACACAAATTGGGAAAAAGAAAAAAAAAAGGCATAGAAGTTTTTGGAACATTTGAGAAACTATCCTCCTAGGTGCTCCACAGTTTCTCACCCAACAGAATACATTTTTTAGTTTGTCATTACACCTGTATCATTTTATTCAAATTCCATTTTAAACACATTCATGTATTCATAGTTGTAGGATTTCCATGGCTTGGTAGATGCCATTCATTTTAATCAATCATGATTTTCATTGCCATTTATTTCTAATACAAAAAGCAAGTACTATGAAATGGCAATTGTCACCCTGAAGAGGGCCAGGACTAGGTATTGTGGTAGAAAAATAAAGGCCAGGAACTTATTTAATAAGGATCCTGAATTAGAAGTCTGTAGAGTAGTTTTAACCGAATGACACAGAAAATGTGGAATCACACCATAACTAATCTGTTTAACTGAAAACACTACATTTATAAGACTCATATTTTTTCATATTCCATATGAGTGAGATTATGGCATATCTGTCTTTTTGTGCCGGGCTTATTTCACTTCATTTAATGTTCTCCAGGACAATCTCTGTTGTTACAAATGGTAGGGTTTCATTCTTCTTTATGACTGAATAGTACTCCATTGTGCTTATGTAGTATTGCATTTTCTTTATACATTCATCTGATAGTAGACACTAATGCTGATTCCCTATTTGGGATATTGAGAACAGTATGACAATAAACTTGGGAGGAGAGATATCGCCTATATACTGATATCATTTCTTCTAGATATATGCCCAGTAGTGGGAATGATGGATCATTACAGTAGTTATATTTTGAAGAACCTCCATACTCTTTCCATATTTGCTATACTGACTTACAATTCCACCAAAAGTAAGGATTCCCTTTCTCTAATACTTTCATCTCTGCCTTTTAGATAAGAGCCATTTTCAAATGTGTGAGGTGATGTTGTGATTTTGATTTGCATTCCCCTGATAATAAATCATTTTGATCATTTAATATACCTGTTGGCCATTCATGTATCTTGTTTGAGAAATACCTAGGCCAATTTTTAAAATCCAGTTGTTTTCTTACATTTGAGTTGCTTGAATTTCTTAAAATTTTGAATATCCACCCCTTACTAAATATATACTCAATCTTTGTTAAAACTGTGTATTAGTCCCTGGAACTAATCTTCACTGCTTCTTTACTACTTTTTTAGGAAGCCCACTACGTACACACACATTAAAAATATTAACAATAAAAATGTATAATTGAAAAATATAATTAGAAAATATTTTCTGAAGACTATCTTTTCTCTTTGTAGAATATTTACTTTGCTGTTCAGAAATTTTCTAGATCTTGAAATCTCATTTGTCTATTTTGGTTTTTGTTGCTTCTGCTTTTAAAGTCATAGTCAAAAAATTGTCACCCAAACCATGTCTTAAAGTGTTTCCTCCATGTTTCCTTCTAGAAATTTCAGTTTTAAAAATTATATTTAAGTAAACCATTTGAGCTGATTTTTTGTATATGGTGTATATGATGAGAGAAATATGTCTTATTTCATTCCTTTGCATGTGGCTACCTGGTTTTCCCAGGACTATTCGAAAACCTTTCTATAATGTGTGTTCTTTTTAAAAAATCAGTTGGCTGTTTGTTGTGTGAGTGTATTTGTGGGTTCTCTCCTCTGTTCCCTTCGTCTATATGTCTTTTTATGCCAGAACCATGATGTTTTGATCACTATAGCTTTCAAATATGGAATCTTAAAAAGCTGATTTCATAAAAGTGAAAAACAGATTGCTAATTACTAGAGATTTGGGTGGTTAGGAGGTGAGGGGAAGGTGGGGCAATATGGTCAAAGAATGTATAATTACAGAAAAACGGGATAGATATATTTTTAAAATGTGTCCAGAATAAGTAAAGATGTACAGAAAATAGATAAATTATTGCCAGAGTCAGGAGAGTTTGGGAGAGAAGACAGGTTTGTGATGAGGGAGAGAAAAGGTGAGTGAATACTAATCGCTATGGAGTTTCTTTTTTATGTGATGACAATGTTCAGAAATTGACTGTGGTATCACAACTCTGTTATCAAACTAAAACTACTGGATTGAACATTTTAACATTTCATATAGCTCAACTAAAGGCTATGTAAATTACATCTTAACAGAACTGTACATACAACCATTAAACATGTAATGTAATATACAAATTATAAATGGCACTCCCTTTTTAACATAAAAGTGGCATTTATGGTACCCAGTATTTAGGGGTCCTAAGTATTCATTATCTACGCATTTTAACACTGATCTTAACATTTTTCATTAGATTTACTATTTCTTACTATATGAAAAAGTTGATTAAATTCATGCACCATGATCCAAAAAAAGCAGTATGATCTTTGACTACAAAGACAAACCTAAATCACAGGGATTCAATGTTGCTTAAAAAAAAAAAAAAGCCAGTCAGTCTAACCTATTAAAGTGAGATTTGAGAGGGTTTTTGAAAGTAGGTGGCATTATTATTTTCACTTGTTTTATTTTGTATAATTGTAGGATAAAGTTAATTCAAAACACATGAGTTAATAATGCCCATTCCTTTTGTGACTGTATACATATGAGCAACTTTTCATGCTCATTACCCCATATCTATGTTTGAAATTAGCATTTGAATATAAAGATGATCAAAATCGAAAATATCCACTGCTTCAGAGAAAACCGCCAAGCCATAGAGAGTTATCTTGGTAGGTGCCAGTAAGAGACCAACCAGTTTCTTAGGTAAAGACAGACCTAAAACTGAGTCAAAGCAGTGTTATTCCTCCCAAACAGCTGCATTTTTGTCTTTATACCTTTATTAAATCTTGTCCTTCTTTTCATCTTCACTGTTTCTCTAGGGCACTAGGGTAGCATTGATTCTTCCCTGGGGACATCCATTCCTGACAACATTCAGGGAATTTAGTAGTGGCCCTGAGAACTCACAAAGTAGTGAGCAAGAAAGAAGCTACAATGAGAGTAAAGGCTACCAAAAACCTGGTGCTAAAAACCTAGAAAGTCTCAAGAGGTGAATATTCTTTAACAAAAGAAAACAAATTTAAAATGTCTAGCATCTGATTAAAGCTTCCTAGACATTAAAAGCAGCAAGAAAAGATGAAACATATTTAAAAAATTAATAAATGACAGATAGAATTAACAAAAATGAACTTTAAAACAAATATGAATATGTTCAAGGAGTTGAAGAAAATGTGAATATAAAGAAAAAATAAATGTAAAATGCATAAAAGAATAGAAGGAAACTTCTAGATCTGAAAAATGCAATGTCTTAAATGAAAATTTACTGTACGTGATGAATAAAACTTATCTATTAGGAAGAAAAGATGTGCATAGCAATAGAAGACATAGAAATTGAAATAGAAAAAAGAACAAGGAAAAATGTATACAATTAGAGAACTAGGAATAATATCAAGAAATCTACCCCACATGTACCTGTAGTCCCCAAAGATAAAAAGAAATAACAGGATAAAAAAATATTAGAAGAAATAATGCCTGACATTTTCTAAAATTTAAAAAAGTGAAAATTCACAGATAAAAGAATCTAAGTAAAACAAAGCTGGGTTCCACACAAAGAAATCTGCATTTAGGCATATCGTAAACAAATTGCTGAAAACCAAGAAAATCTTAAAAACAAGCATAGAAAAAATATACTATCTGATTTTAAGACTTACTATATAGCAAACAGTAACCACATAATCCATAAGATTCTGTGGTATTAGAGTAAAGTTAAACATAGAGGCCAATGAAATAAAATAGTTTGGAAATTTGCTCACAAATTTATGTTCAAAAAATTTCTAACAAAGACACCAGAATAATTAAAAAGAAATAAAGATAATCTTTTCAAAAAATGGTACTGAAAAACTTAGAGATCCATGTAAGATAATGAGCTTCAATTTATCTTCATACCATATACAAAATTAACTCAAAGTAGATGTTTGACTTAAATGTAAAAAATTAAATTGAAAGAAAACAGAAGCAAAATTTTCTTTTTTTAGGGCTCTAAAGAACTAGGCATAGAAGAAATAATTGATAGAATTAAACCCACAAGATTTAAAATATTCTGCTCTTCAAAATATATGACACTATGTACACATGTATTTGTGTGTATGTAGATGTCAAAGAATTTAATTCAAAATGTGTGTATTCCTATAGCCAAATAAAAGCAATATAACTGAATTACCAGCTTATCAATGAAAGTATACAAATGACCACCACACACAAAAAAATATGCTCAACATTATTAGACATCTCGGAAACACAAACTAAAACCACAGTAAGATTCCACTAACATTCACAGAATGCATAAAATTAAAACAAAAAGTCTGACAATACCAAGTGCTGATAAAGATGTAGAGTGATAGAAAATCTCATACATTATTGATATAAATGTAAAATAATAAACCCTATTTCTAAAATGATTGGGCACTTTCTTATGGAGTTCAAAATACACTTATCATACAACTCAACAATTTCACTCATAGGTAACTGCCCCAAAGAAATAAAAAAAATATTCATAGCAGCTTAATTGATAACTGTCCATGTCTAGAAATAACTGGATTTCCACCAGTAGATGAATTATAAACATCTATGATATAGACATAGTAGAGAACAATATTTAGCAATACAGACAACCATATTACCAACACACTATGATGAATCTCAGGTGCATTTTTTTGGCTGAAAAAAAAATCCAGACTGAAAGTACCACAGACAAATTTTTATACTATTTAATTATATGAAATTCTAGAAAAAAAATCAAAACCAATGAAAAGTGACATAAAACAGATTGATAGTTGCTTGGGGCTGAGTGAAGACATGGCCATGGAATATTGTTTATTTCATGCTAATTCCAAAGAAAGGCAGGTCAAATACAAATGTGGCAAACAAGAGAATACCTTGAAAGCTATAAGCAATGCCAATTTTCTGGGTTTTGCTTTCTGATTGATTGATAATAGGGTGGGAATTAAATTTATAAAAAACATAATTGCCAATCATATTTAATGAGTTAGTAAACTGACACTTGGTAGAATTAAGTAATTTACTCCATATGGAATTGCCAGTAGGTGATGGTGTTGCAGATGAAGCTCCTGCAGTCTGACCACAGATTCAGTGTCACAAACACTAAGTGGTTACTTCTGTGGGGCAGTCCATGCAAGGATCTCAAAGACAATGAAAAATGCCATTGTTCAGGGTCTGATGCATACATTGTCAAGACAACACATCGATTTTCATACTAATTTTCTTTCAGTAATAATTTTCTTTATTTAAATGTGTATAAGTATAAGGTAGGTTTGATTTACTTTTTGAGAAATATTAATGTATATGAATCATTCTATTGTCTCTACAAATCCTAATTTTTAAAAATTATCAGTAGGTTACATGGAAATAGAAATATTAATTAAAGAGGATTTATCATTTCAAATGCTGTATTGTATCTAAAAATATGTGCCAGATAAAATAACAGAAGCAACAGTGATTCATATGTGAATATATGTGTAATGTCAAATAAGAAATTCATCAAGAAAACAATTTCCATCCCTTACCAGTGGCCAAAAGTGAAAACTGAATAGCAGCTATTTTTACTAGAGATGGCTTAAAGAAAATATTACTAATGAGGACACAGCACAAGAACTGGTCCATCAAGTTAAAAATAATCCTATACGTTCACACAGAAAACAAAAGTGAGCATGTAGAAGAACAAGGAAGAAAATGGCTGTTTGCCATTTTCATCTGAATAAGGGAAAAGAAAAATAAAAATCATTCATTCCTACCACCACCCACAGGTTCCTTGGATGGTGGTAGGAATGAAGAGAAACACAATATATTTCCCTAAACTCAAAAGACAAAAGGCAGTGATACAAAGTTAATTGTTACAGAAGAATTAAATGGTGATTTATATGGAACTGATTCCAAACCGGACTGGAGAGTTCAGGTGGGTTAGAGAAATCAAAGATACCACAGGGAAAGAGCAGAACAGGGTTCGGACAAAGGAAGTCTAAGGCATCCTCAATAGGCTCAAAAGCTGAAGAAAGTCCTGTGGACTGGAGTCCAAGTGGGAAATACACTAAGGTGCCTAAGTAATTAGAATATATTGGGTGGAGCAAGTGTAACACTGAATTACAAAGAATATAACTTCTTGATACCACTCAAAGAAAACAATTAGGATGAAATCACCAGGTAAGTCATGCCACAGACTATGGGAATATGGCGCTGGTAAATCACAGTATATTAATCAAATTTGTAGAAACCTCCCAGTGTTTCCAAGGAGGCTATTGCAATGATAAGACCACAAATTTATTTTAGTATTAATGAAGGTAGTTCCCTGGGGGGGAGCAGAGCCAGAGGGAAAGTGAAAGGATGGTGAATTTGAAATTAGAAACAGGAAGACTAACTACACATATGAAATAAAGGAGGAAGATTATCAAAGATAGCTTCATACTAATCCATACCTGTGTCTAAATATTTTCACTGACAAAATAAAGGAGCAGAAAAACAAACAAACAACAACAAAAAAAAAACACAAAACAAACAGCACACTTTAGAGATGAATTTACTAACTTTAAGATGAGGGTAAGTGCAGTCAATGAATTGTCCTTCTAACTAATATTAATGATAAAACTTATATTTAATCATGATTTTAAGAGGAGAAAAAATGTTTGAACCCTTAAACCAGTAAGATGTCACATATTTATTCTAATACTTAGATTTTGTGCCTCTGTGTCAGACTAAGAGCAATGGAAAGATACTGGCAAGAACAGATATTTATTGGTTCAGGTTTTATAGCCTACTGGTTTCCAAAATGATGTGATGAGATCTGAGATGATGAGATAGAGATGATCTAAAGCAGAAATAAAAATATACAATTGAAGCCAGAAATTTAATTCACATATATAATCTCAAATTCCCTAGTAGTTGCATTTTAAAAAACAAGGTTAATTTTAATAATAGGATATTTAAAATATTGTTATTTCAATATGTAATCAACACCATGCTTAGTAATATATTAATAAAATTTTATACTATGTCTCTGAAATCTGGTGTGCATTTTGTACTTGAGGCAGATCACAATTCTCACCAACCACATTTTAAGTGCTGTATAGCTATATGCAGTTACCAGTTTTAACACAGTAAATCTGGGGGTCTTTCCAGATTTTCTATCAACAGAGGCATAAAAATCAAAGGAAAGACACCAACAACATGAACTTTAAGTGCAACATGAAATTTAAGTGCAAAGTAGACATAAGTGAAAATGAGTAAAGGGTAGGATTTTAAAGCCATATCTATGAAGAGAAATAACCAATTTAGTTTTTTAAAACTACAAGGAATAAAGCATCCCTTAAAGGAAAATAAACTTAATTTTTCACTCAGTTTGTATCAGACATAATCAACATCAAGACTGTGGCATTTAAATGGTTCTTTGGGAAGAAAAGAGGGAATAAAATGTATCAAATGCTAGAAAGCAACAAGAATTAGCAGCAGGAAGGGCAGAAACACAGGACAAAAGTCAAAGAGAAATAAAGAAAACAGACGATGCAGGAAAAAATGGAGCCAGTCATTAAGATAGTATCTCTTTAAGAATAACTCAAATGCATGGAAGAAAATTTTATAAAAAATAGTGTATATAACTCAAAAGGGGTCAAAGGCTTACAAGTATCACAGAACTCCGAGAAGGAAGAACAGGGGTCAATCTTTGCAATTTTGGATTAAGCAATGGTTTCTTAATTACAATACCAAAAGCACATGCACCAAAGGAAAAAGAGACAAAAAGGATTTAGTAAAACTTAAAAATGTCCCCTCATCAAGGGACTCATATATCTGATAGGGGAATAATAAGCAAAATGTATTTTAATACACTCTTACAACTTAATAAGTCAGTTTTAAAAGTAGGTAAAGACTTTGAGTAGACATTTCTCCATCATGCATCTGGCAATAAGCAAGTGAAAAGATGATCACAATCATTACTTCTTTGTGACATGGAAACCAGAGCAAAAATGGCAGCACTTCACTCTCATTAGTATGGTACCATCAAAAAAGCAGGAAAACGATGTGTCAGAAGATATGGAGAAAGTGGAACCCTCACGTATTACTAGTGGGAAGTGAAAATAATTGAGCTATGGGAAAAACAGTTCAGTGGCTCTTCAGAAAGTTAGAATTACTCTACAACCCAGCAATTTTATTCCCAGATATATACTGCCAAGAAATAAAAACATGCATAAACACAAAAATTTGTATATGAATGTTCATAACAGCATAACCCATGAGAGACAAAAACTAAAACTAATCCAGCATCTGTCAACAGATGAACTGATAAACAAAATGCAGTGTATCCATACAAGGGCATAGTATACAGCTACAAGAAGAAATGGACTGATACCTACTACCACACAGATGAATCTTCTAGAGACAAAAGACCACATAATGCATGATTTCATGCATACAATATGTCCTCAATAAGCAAATACATACAGATATGAAGTGGGTGAATGGTTCCAGGGGTCGGGAGCATACAGGAACAGGGAGTGACTGCTTAAGAAGCAGAGATAATGAAAATGTTCTGGAATTAGTAGCATTAGCTGCAGAACATTGCAAATGTGCTAGAAACTAATGAATCGTATACATTAAAGGCTTAAAATGGTGAATTTTTATATTTTAAAAATTTATCCCAATTTTTAAAAGCACAAAAAATAGCACAGAAACTTTGAAGAAAAATAATCAGCCAAATCTTGGTCAACTACAGCTCTAGAAATAAGCTTAGAAATTATTTAAATTAGAAGAAAGAACAAATACTATCAATGGAAGGAATACCAGTGAATGTAGTGATGATAAATCACAGTCAGGTCAAAATAAATAAGAAAACAAGGGTAATTATACAAGAAATATGAGAAGTATATTCTGAAACTATGAACCAAAGAATTGATAATCTCAGGTAAAAGCTATTAAGAATCAGGCCACAGGTTAAGGTCGTTAGCCATCTCCAAAGTCATTTCTGAACCATTCTCCCAAATGGCTCGAAAAATGTACATTCGTGAGCTCCATGTCAGGACTATAGGATCAGAACCTGTGGGAGTGTAGTCAGAATCTCTTTCTCTCAAAAGGACTTTTCTGCACATTCTAATTAGAAAAAAAAAAATGCCTCAGAGGTCTACAACTCAATGGATGATTCTGTTTTTCCTTCCTCAACATTTTATACAGAACATGTAGGTCAAAATGATTATCAAGTGCATGCCTGACAGGTTAAAAATGTTTTAACAGACAGGGCCCTACTTAAAAACTGGATTCTGTGCCTTGGCTGGGGAATTAGGTGAGCAGTGGTGAAGGTCAACTTGTCTGGTTGAAGTCCTTTTTCCCCAGGTACAGTCACTCTGTTTTACTCCATCTCAGTACTGGAACTGGTCAGGGACAAAATAAAAGAAAACCGCCCCCTCTTGTTTTCATGATTAAAAATGACTGAATACATCATTGCAGGAATTAGAACCCTCAGCTGTTAGGAAAATAAAAGAATCCTAATCTTGTAATTTGTAGCAGTAATTAAAAGAAGAGAGAGAGGTAAGTGATTCAAAACAGTTTGGTAAATGCTAATGGGAGGCGGATGGTGGATGGACTGGACGGAGAAGTAGGATCAATGGAATATACTGGTCAGAAGCAAGCATATGGGACATGTCAAGAGAACTGCTACACAAGCTTTCGAGCAGTGCTAAAGCTTGAGAGCAAGGACTCTGGGGCCACATTAAAATTAGACTGCCACTAACTGGGTGACCTTGACTTTTACTACTCAGTGCCCAGTGCTCTTAGCTCTAGGATGGGATGATAGTGTTATTTACTTAATAAGTGAGGCCTGAACAAGTTGACAGATGTGAGTAGATTGAGAGGATTAATAGATACAAAGTGCTTGTAAGGATGCCTGGTTGCACTGTAGGGCTACAATCATTGAAAGTAAAAATCTTTAGGCAAATCAAGATGATCCAAATATGAAACATTGTCTAAATAGTTCATAAGCCTCAAAGAAGTTATTACAAAAAAATATGAAACCGTATGAGTAGAAACCTTTTTAAGTCTAATTATATTCTGAGTTTGGTGGAAAATCACAAACCCATTTTCCCTTTATTTGTCTAAATTCTTTGATCACTCTCCTATATTAGATGGAAAATTATCAATAATAAAGGGAGAGATAGTTTCAAAAGCCTTCTCTTGCATCTCAAAGCTTCTCACTACAACTGGTTACAATTAAAGCCCTCAACTATTTATCACTGTAAATCCTCAAATGTACACCCACCATTTATACCTTCTACATTTACTTATAATCTCATGTTCCAATTATTGAAAAAAAAATCACCAAGAAATGCCAGATTTAAAAAAAATCTGTTATAGATTTAAAAACTCTTTTATAACATCCTTTGGAAGGAAAAAGTATGAAACAAATAAAAACTTCTTAAAGGCAATCTATGAAAAGTAGTACTCTTCCCTTCAGCAATCACCTTCACCAGGGAGGAGGCTTACTGCAGAAGAAAAACTCTAATGATATTTTTATACCAAGCCTTGGCAAGGAATATTTTTATGGAGAAAAAAATATTGATGCTTTTTATTAAAATGGTTACTTTATATATTATTTCAGAAATCAGATATACACTATAAAACCATTATTTCATCAATTCCTCTCTTATTTTAGGATCTCTTCTGAATTAATCTTTTGAATAATAGTCCAAATCCAAATTTCAGAAAATTATAACTAGCATTAATGGTATTTCCAGAATTCTTACCAAGTTATCCAAGTTATGGTCTCATAGAATGATAATGCATTATGTAATATTCAATAATTACAGCTCCATATTTCTTAACACTCTAATGCAATACTGTTGTAACTTAGAATAACATAAATCTGTAGACACTACTGAAGATTAGATTAAGTGAACCAAAGAACATAAAAAATTACGTTTAACCTATTGAACCAAATACACAGTAACACATTATGAAGCATTGACTCGAGTTTTGCTGGCAACAGCTAAGAAGAGGTAAGTAGATACCACCTGGCCCGTGGGACGAATATGGTACAGTTCCCTTTACCTGATTAGGCTTTTTGTTCTTCACACTAGTATTACAGCAATTGTTACCACACAAAGGGAGCTCATTTAATTACTATTTTCTCTTTAAATTTATTCCCTGTCACTATATATGTGTAGTTCAAGATCTCATTGTGATAAGCGTAATTATTATAATAGTTGGAAAATTATTCATTTTAATATTTACTGAATGCTTGTTATCATCAAGGGATTATAATAAGCTTTTTAAAAATAATTTTTAAGTTGAGCAAAGTTAGGAACTGACATCTATTTATTTGAAGTTTTATATTTATAAGTTGACATTTTAATTTAAATACCAAAGATGATAGCATATCATGGGAAAATTCACACTGGAAAAAGGAGAATGCAACAAATTTTACATGTTTGCTATTTGATAATGGCTGGTGTAAATAGTTTAGAGTCGTTATTGTTGAATGATTATTTTTTAATGGTATTAGAAGTAACTTCTCAAAATATCTTTATTTTCTTGATTCAACAAAAAAAATGGCAATATATTTTGGCATATGAGACCTGGCATACAAGTTTCAAATTCAATTAAATATATAAAGTTTACACAAAGCCAAGTGTATGAAAGGGGATCTTTTAAAAAAACTTTATTTGAGAAAGGAAGAGACTTATAACAGAAGGCAAGAAGGGAAACATACAAACAATATATTTACAACACAAAACAAGAGATCACCTTCAAGGGTGTAAATTATAATAAATACAGTAGATTTTAAAAGAGACATTTATCAATTAGTTCTAAGATTATTTAAGTCCAGCTTTCCTTTTCACTGGTTCCAGGTAGTTTCTTGATTAAATTCAAAGACTATCAAATTCAAACAATTAACGTCCACCAACTGTACTGATGAAGCTCTCTCAAATGACATTATAAAAAATAGTTTTTTTGTTTGTGATTACATATCTTTGAAGTAATATTATACAAAAGTCTGCTCAGCCACATGTTCCTCCCCAAATAAAATGTATTTTAAAAGATGCACTATCCCTTTTTTTATGAGATTGAAAAAAGACTTTGAAGAAAATGAATATTTATGAGATGGAAAAAATATACAATTTTATCTTAGGCATGCCATATTTTTAATGCAAAACAACTGACAAAAAAGTCATTTTAATATGAAGGAATATACTAGCCAATATGTTGGTGATAGGGAGTGTTGCCTGTTATAGCTATTTGTCAAATTATCAGAAGGACTTTCATTATATGGAAAAGTTTTAAACTTTCTAACTTCTAGTTATGTTAATTTAATTTGAATGGAGCCTTTTTAAAAAAGGATAATGTATCTTTAGCAGTAACATTTTTAAAGAAATATTTTTAAATGTCACAGCAAAATGTAAACAACACGTGCCAGTAACACAGTTGAACAATGTCTACATTTGGCAAAACTGCTATATCTCCTTTGAAATAGGATACTACACCTTAAAATACCTTGAATTTAGAAATATAAATATTTTAATAGAAAAAAACCTCACAAAGATTCCAGGTCAATTTGGATTATCCATATTAAAGGGATCTTAATACAATGAACCTTTAACTAGCTTAACAAAAGTAAACCTATAAAACAAGGTAAACATATCAAAAGGGAATATGAAGGAAATGTTCCAGTGAAAAGCTTCCGTAACAATTTCCCTACTTGTGGTGTTATTTTCTTAGACAATAAATCAATTCATAGAGTGCCCTTTAAAAACAGAAAGAGTAAAACACTATCCTCAGACTTTTTTTTTCCTACATTCCTCAGTACATGAATCACTTGGACTTCCTGTTTCCACAAGGCATTTCCTGTTCAGCCTCACAGAATCACTTTTCTGTAGGAGAACAGCAGGAACCTGACAAAGAACTGACTTAAATAAACATGGTCTTCTTTGCCTTCAAAGTTGTTTGTATTTTGTAGCATCAAAGGACATAGTCCTTCTGAAGGTGCATTATATACAAGTAAATTATTTTGTTAAACCCAACTTTCATAATTTTTCATTTGCCAAAATGATATGGCATATGCCATGTCATTATGGAATTATATCTAAGAGCATCTAGTCATAATGATTATAAAATACAATACACCTTTTTTTAAAAATTGGTTTTAACTTGCTATCAGGTGACAATCATACTGTATTTTCTGCAGTTGTAGATACGATAAGTATCTGATTGGACCATAATGTTGCACATTACTTCTCACCAACATTTGCATCTGCTTCACTTGATCTTTTTAAATGCACAATGTCATCAAATTACACAAGATAAAAGTAAAATGTGCAGTGCTAGGTGAGACATAATGTTATATTTAAAGTACTCCAATTTGCATTTACATATTTAAAACCGCCTGCATTTCTAATATTTTCAATTGCAATCTACACAATAGCCTAGGACTACTGGTATGGTAACCAGAATATTTCTACTTAACAAAAAAGAGAGAGGAAGGAGGGGCAGACTACCTTTAACAGTGCTCAAGACAGTAGTATGATACATTATGTACAGTGATGTGAAAATCGAATTTTATATGTTCAAAAAGATCAAAAACTAATAGGATGTTTCACTGATCAGACTGGATGAGTACATCCAGCAGTCACTGATCTCAACAGATAAACTAAAAATAACAGTGAGTTCATTTTCCTTAGAAGTAAATGGTGCAGCAGGCTTTGGAATGAATTTAAAGCCTATTAATCACTTGGATATTATGTAGCATAATTTTAGTGTAACAGGTATTTTCTTACCAGTGGAGTTTCAATTAAACCTTGATATCTACTTAGAGATCAATATAGACAGATCTCTATATAGATATATACATTCACCTGTATTAGAATCCTCAAACACTAAAATCAGATCCTTCAGAGTTATAAACTAACAGGAAATGATATCCATTTACCAAAACCTGCAATGAATTTCATGTTCAGATAATAACTTTAATTACAAATCCTGGAGCTAAATCTTTGCCTATTACCTGTTGCATAAAAGCAGCCTGCTCCCCAGATTCCATTTCCTGGATCTGAGCATCTTCATCACTGTCCACTGGCTCTTCCTTGACCTTCACAGCCCCAACTTGTCCCAGTGTGTCATCCACACAAGCACTGCTGTCGCTCCTACTGCTGTTGTCACTAGAGGGCGCTCTGTCTTCCTGCATGGCCTGGTCCCCCTGAAGCTCTTCCTCAGCTTCCTCCAGGTGACTGCCTGGTTGCTTCAGTTGTTCAATAGATTTCGAAAGCAGCTAGAAGAGAGTGTTCAGGGGTTCAAAAGTCAATAGTTCTTGATGGTAACAGCAAATCATACTTTGACCTCTAATAATTCTACTGCAACACCCTCTGATTTTTAATCATTGCTCATAGTTTCAAAATAAATTTGTATGCAACAGCTTCCTCAGTAACACAAAATCTGAAGCAGTCCTGCCATTTGTATTGTCCTTTGAAAAAAAAAAATAGATTACTCCCTAATGCACTTAGAAAATGGTGGAAAAGGTGGGGGAAAAGGTAAATAAACTGTGTCCTTGGAAACCATGAAACTTTCACAAGGGCAGGTTTGATGTAGGCCATTTAATACAAATAAGCTTGGAAATAATACTTTTCTCAAAAGAGGAAAGGGAGTAATACAAAACTTCCCAGATCTCATTTTCCAACAAATTTTAACCTCTATAGAAGCCCTGAATACAAATTCAAGTAGCCTTTCATGTCTATCTAATTTTTTAATACCTACACAGTCAAATTATAGTCAAGTGATAAAGCACCTTCACAGATATACTTATAAAACACAGAGACATTTATTTTGAAATTCTGAACTTTAAAAAGGCACAGGATTTTTAAAAAATTTTGATAAACTCAAATGTTTTTATAAATCCAAATGAAACTGAGTAATGGGAAAGAAAAAAGAAATTAACTTTCAATCTAAAAATTATTATTTAGACATTTTGGTTATTTTATAGATTAAATTACATGTAATCTTCAAAAACATTTAGGTTAGCTGCTTGGTGATTAAGAAAGACAACTGATGATATTCCTAATTTAAACAATAACAAAATATCATAACAAAGACTCAATAAATGGTGAAATGGTTTAAAGATGATTTCATCTTACATGGGCCTTTTGTTTTATTTCATAATAGTCCTATTGACTGGTCATCTGCAGACCTCAAACTGAGTTTTCAAGGGTGGTAAGAATTTTTTTTTTGCTAAGTCAATGCCTATGCAAGCAAGATGCCAATTATTATAACTAGCAGCACACTTAGAATACCACCACTAAAAAACCATGAATACAGATTTTTCTACATAAAATTTAAGTTAACCTCCCACTCAGACATAATTAGGTTTTAAAACTAAACATGTTTTAAAGTTTGAATACATAATTACTCAAACTTTGAAGGGCAAGCTCTTTAGGCTTCTAGACATCCTCTGGTCCACACAATCTCAAATATTTCTGAACACCCCAACAGATCCCCTCATTCTGACTATAGGTAGATGTCTTGGGAGTTTTCATTCATTTGTTCAATGATTATCTCTGTCTTTAAGACAACATGCTCAGCACGAGAAAAAAACACTGTGCTGCCCTCAAGGCCTGGATTCCAGTGTGTGAGAAAGTCATGAAACAGATAAACTCACTATTTTTTAAGAAGGAAGATTTAATTTTTATGTAGGAAAAATGCTTTAAAGAAAGGAACATGGATGCTATGAAGGTCTATCCTCCTTGATATAGGAGTGGGAATGGGGAAAAAGGGAGTTTCCCTGAGGAAAGGCTGGTGGGATTTGAAGACTGGAAGAAAATGCTGGAAAGATGATGCTGGAGTTTATGCTGTTTGAGTACAGAATCTCTAGAAATAAAGTATAATTTAGAATAAACCATATATGAGAACTAAGTATCTTGAGACCGAAGTCAGACAGGATCAAGCTAAGAGAACACGTGCTAATTAAGACCCATATCAAACTGAAGAAAGCCATTTTCAATATTAATGTCCTTGGTGCCGACAATCTAATTGCTATTTTTCTTGGGCAGTCAGCACAAGGAGAATATTCCTGTTATCTTGTTCTGAATGTCTTAAAGTACATTTGAAGCAACTATATTCTGTACTTGTGATCCAATGCTAAACATTAACCAGCAATCTCTGTCTTAAATTTGTAGTAGTTTGCCTACCTCTATGAAGCTGGAGAATAAAGAAATATAATAGTTCTGAATTCTGACTACACAACTGTAGGGTCCCATAAATCTGCTTTTAGAAAGAGAACCTATAAGATCATAAAAAGCAAGTCAGATTTTAAAGGAAAATTCCTGGTTTATGCTGAAGGAAGAGGGATAAGAAAGAACACTGAGTGGCAAATGTCCACTCATTCTTCAGAGACTGAAAGGACATCAGTCAGGCCCACAGCCCTTACTTCCTACAAAGAGAAAGTTAGAGGGTCTTGTAGGAAGAAGGGATTTATCTGAAAAAAGTTGAAGTAAGCTAAGGAGCCCTTCAGAGAAAGTATTTGCAGTAAGAATGCTGACAGTTCACCTGCATGGATGCTCACTGCGCTATAGAAATGCTCCCTCTTGCTATCACAGCTTAGCTGGAAAGGTTAATGGGAGATGGCTCCTTAGAGCTGGTAGAACAACGACACACAAGAGGCAAGCAGACACCCCCAAGAGGGTGGTGGAAATGATTCCAACAACATGAAAGGCCAGAGAGCACGGGCCGCTGCTCTATGTAATGTCATGTCAGAAGACCCTGCTTACTAGAGGGTGGCTCTGGACCTCAGCCAGCTTCTGGATGTTTGTTGATATTATGGGGAGTATTCAATAATCCAGAGGAGGTTATGGTCACCTCTCATTAAGCAAAAAGACTTTTCTCTTGCTGTTTTTCTTTTTATTTATTTATTTTTTCCTGGTGCCAACATGGCCTCTCAGTCACTTGATCTCCTAACCTCCAAAGTTGGGGTCTTCCATTCTAATTCAGCTCAAAATACCATGATCTTACCTTCCACGTCCTCAGCAGTGACTGCACAGTCTCCTAGATCTCTATTTCAAGCACCATGCTTTTGTTTTGGATCACTCTCTGAATACTATGGACTCCAACCATTCCTCACCTCCAGTGGGTCCTCCGAGCCAAATCTCACTGCCCACTGCTCCCCTCACTTGCTAACTTCCTTTCTTGCTGGACTAGATCCCACTTAGCCCTCCTCAATATGAATTTTACTGGACAAAGAAGACTCCTAACCTTGGTTCACACTAAATCTCTGCCAAACTCAAGGAGCTGAATGAGCCAGGAAATAAACAAACTAATTAAAATCATGCTGAGTGTTTCTCTTTAAATTCATAACCCTGCGCCTCTGATGGCCCTCCATGCTGCCTGCAAATCCTCCTCCCTTTCTCTAGTTAATTCACTTTTACTTTTCCAACGATTGCTTCGTACTGCCTTCTTTCTTCTCAAATCTGGACATCCCTCCCTTTTCCTCACTCCCTGCTGATCCCTTTGTTCTTATTTCACCGAGAATACAGAAGCAGCAGAAGAGAACCTCAGCATCCTTCTGTCACTGCAGTTACCAAGTGGTTCCTTCCAACTTTCCTGCTGTTACAATGAACAAAATGTCACTTCCATCTCATCTTATGCCCTGGATCCCATCTACTCCTGCAGTGAAGCACTCTGCCCTCTGTCCTATGTGGCCCTTCCTACTGGGACATTTTCTCATTTATACATGTTTTAGTAATATGGTCCATCTTAAGGAACAAACTCCCCTTGACCCTCTCTCTGCTGCTGTATCCCTCCCTCCACCACGAAGCCCCTTCAGTTATCTCTTCATTGTCATTTCTCTCTCTCTTTTTTTTTTTCATTCTCTTTAGAATCTATGTCAGCTAGGTTTTCATCCACATCATTTGACCAAAATCTCTCCCATTAAGGTCATTCATGATGGCACAGATGCAAAATCCATCAGCCATGTAAATGAGATGTTAAGAGGGGTCAGTGAAGGTGAACCAATTTAGGTAGTGGAACAAGACAAAAATCAGAGCATCCCGAAAAACAAGACTGATGTCACTTGGTGCAGCCAAAGATCAGACAATCTGAGCATTAATGTGCCAGGATATAATTTTCCATAGACACCAAGTCAAAGAAGACTCTAATACAGATAAAATCTTGAGTGTTCAAGGTCCAGTTTAACAGAATCTTTTCTGAAATCTGACATATTAATGTATTTCTGAGGCCAGTGAAGTACCCAGAAATCACCTCTATTAGTTCATCAATCAAATTTAATCAATGTTCACAACCTCACAAACACAGATACATATATGACACTGTACATAATAATTTTTAGTACACAATATGGAAACAATGGCATTTGTTCCAGTAATTCCTCTGACTTCATCTACACTCCTGATGTACTAAGGGAAACAGAAAGGGGAAAAAAAGCCAGAATGAATAACACTGGGATCAGTTGGTAATAAAAAGCCAAATGGCAAAATGTTCTTTTTTTCCAAAAGTAGAATTCCTTAACAGTTTATAAAAGAAATATTTTTTGACATAAAAAAGCAGTTTATGAGTAGAAATCATATACATATAAAATTATGGGGTTGAAAAATGTCTAATAACATTCTTAAGACCCTTATTTTATAAAAAAGGAATCTCATGCCCCAAAGAAGCCAACTCATCTCTGAGATTGCAAAATATAAATTTGATTGTTAAAAAAATAGCAGAAACCTAGAACATTCTATTCTCTTCTTTGTATTTTCTTCTGAAATCTATATTATGATGACAACTGAATTAATATAAACAATTTTAATCTCTCCACTGAGCTCTAACCTTGCATATTTAGTTGCTTACTAAAAGCTTAGGTCTAAAATATCTAAAAAGTATCCTCATAAGCTTTAAATAGTTCAAAAATGATCTTTAGTCTCATCCCACCCAAATGTACTGATCACCCAATCTTTCTCATCTGAGTAAACAGCATCACCCAACTGCAGGAGTCAATAATCTAGGTGTTGTGCTCGTTTTTCTCCCATCTTTTCTATTCCTTCTATTACCAATTCCTCAGCAATCCAGTCTTTCAAATGCAGCCTGTATCTGGACACAGTTCTCCACTTCCTCTGCCACCACTGCAGTCTTAAGTACCATTATTTTCTCTAAGAACTTCCCAAATAACCAACTATTGGGACTTGCATCTTGCCCTTTTGGACTTCAATGGTTCCTTCGCTTACTGTAGTTCTAGTAATTCTTTTCAAAATATAGTTTAGGTAATAAGAGTTCTCTAGGTGCAGTCCTCCAATGGCTTCTCCTTAGGCTTATAATAAAATACAAATCTCATAACATGATGCATAGACTTTCTAGGACCTGGCCCCACTTGACCTCTCACAATATCTTCTCCAGTCTCATTCTTGGACTCTAGTTACAGTACCTTTGCCTGTCCTAAGAACATGAACATGCCAACATGATTCTCCCACAGGGTCTGAGGAGATGCTGTCCTCTCTTCACTTCCTCATTTACATTCCTAACAAGTCCCTTCTTATCAGATTTTACCTCTATTGTTGTCTCAATGATATTTCCTTTATAGCCCTTCTAACTGTCTAGCATCATGTAACTTTTTTGTTTACAGTCATAGCTGTTCATGTCCCTCAGTAGAATTTAAACTTCATGAAGTCATGAGCTTGATGTTTCTCATCATATTCTATCCTAGTACCTAATAATCAATTGCATAACACCTAGCTGGAGCTTCAGAAATATATAAACACTTAACTTAATGCTGAGCAACAATGCTTTCACACTTTTCTCCTAGGTTATGAAGCAACGTCAATGTCTACATGACCAGTAACAACCACTTTTTTATCTTTTCTGGAATAAAGTTTCTTTTTGTATAGAGCCACCAAATTAAAAGAGAGAGAGAGGGGGGGGGGAGGGGGAGGGAGGGAGGGAGAAATGGGACATCCTAGGGACAGTGTTATAAAAATGTATAAATGCACAGAGAGAGTTAACCTGCACTTCTGATTTTACTTGAGGTATTTAACTAAAGCTGTTTTCATTTAAACACTCAAATTTGCCAGAATGGAAAAATTAGCAATTAACATCAGCAAGGAAAATCCACAAACAAAAGTCACAGAAAAATATTGCCTGCCAGGTTTGACTTATTTCAGATTTTTAAAATGAAAAGTTACTTGGTGCTATTTGTAAGCATTTAGACAATGTTGTGTTCTATGTGTTTTTGAACTACAAATATCACCATTACAAGGATGGTATGGCTAACCCTTTTCTAATTTGTACTGCTGCTGAGTGGCCCCAGATGCAGCGAAATGTCTGCTTACTCTCAGTGGGGTACCAAGGTCTGTCTTTGGTTGAACATCTGGAGGTGATCCTCCAGCAAAGTTGAGCTGTTGCCTTGCTGGCTAGAAAACAGAAGACGAAACATCTGTGTGACAGATAAAATGTGCAAGCCTGCATGAATCTCTGCTGAGGCCCCATCTGTAAAACACTGTGAGCCACTCGTCTGACACCAGGTGAGTTACTATGGGGGAGACCCCAGCTGAGATGAAGACAGTGGCTGCACAGCTTCTTCTTTTCCTTTTATCTGTGCTCTTACTCATCTGTCAGTGTCTCTGTATTCTCCATACAACTGTACAGCCATTATGCTGTACACTAAGAATACTGCAGGCAATCCACAACCATTCCGGGTTGGGAACACCCATATATTAATACACATTGACACAGATATTCTATATATCAGATAGCATGGCAAATGACCAAACATATAACACCTTCAAGTATTGCATCTAAACTCTTCAGATTTTATCGATGCCTGATGGGGTTAGAGCAAATCACAACTTCAGTATTTTACCTTCCCCGTAAGCATCATATTTTATCAGCAAATGATGCAAAATTCATTAAATAATGTTTAAATGCCATGTCATTAATCTTTACTTATTAGAACTTTAAGCTCATCTCTATGAAACTTACATGCTTTAACACAAGTCTACAAGTCAATATAAGCCTAAGTGCCTTTAAATACAATATCCTTAAATTTTAAGATTTAATTTTTTTCCACAGAAATCCTTCATAGTCCCCACAAATAGCTTCAGATATAAAATACCAAGTAAGTATAGGACTAGGTAAAGAGAAAATCTGCTTAGGACAGACATCTAATTTTCTGACATTGTCAAGAAATCACTAAGCACACATGTTAGAATGTGATTATTAAACGACGCAAAATGACCTTTAACGCAACTCACCCCTTCCTTATTTGGCCTCAGGTTTTAAGACAGATTTTGATTCAGGCAATGGCAACTGCACAAGTTCATCATTTTTCTTTTCTTTTTTATTTTTATTTTTTTGTGAAATAAATGTAATATTCTTCTTTGGGAAAATAAAACCTTTTTCTTAAGCTCCAAGGAAACTAGATTTAAAAATAATGATAAAATTCTGTCTCAAATTCACAAATAGATTAGGTATGTACCAACTGTTCTCAAAAACAACAGGCAGAACTTGGAGAGCTTTCAAATTGAGAGGTCTACTTAGAGGACTCCCGCCTCAAGCCAAAACATGTCATTTAAAACTTCTGTGCATTTTAGGAAAATAATCAGGGGAACCAAAATTAAATAACAAGAGAGGAAAGATTTTCTAAATATTGGTTCATTATTTACATAATTAAAAGTCTTAACTGGCAAACATCCTTTCTTACCAATATTGAAGAGGTATAAAATTAATCTAAGGACCAAGTGAATTTTTAATAAACATCTTTTTAACTCTAAATGTTTGTCCAAAACAATGCCTGTAATGAAAATATTTCTCAAAACTTCCTAATATTTCAATAACTCAACTGTTTTCTTCCTGAAAGGAAATTCAAATATTTCTTCTCTCGGTTAGTTTGAGAAAGGTGTCCACCCACTCTTTCATTATGTCAACAATTACTTTTATTGAGCTCTTACTACATGCAAGGTCCGGAGGAGAGAATGGTTAATGAACCAAGATCCCAGCACGGAGAGACACAGAAAGGGAAAGCAACAAGCAACGGAGAAGTTTGGTTTCTCTTATCCCATTTTTCCACCTAGTAAGCTGAGGTAGAGATAAATCATGTAATTTTCCAAAGCTACATAGCCAGAAAGTAGTTGTTCCAAGAACTATAGTCTTACCTTGTCTACCCCCATGGCTCCTAAATCAGCCTGCCTTGCTCAGGGGTCAGAACATCTGGAAATAGATAGGTGAAGTCTTTATTTCTTTCTATTTTTTAAACCTCCTTTTAGTTTAGATGGGCAATGAAGGCCATCTAACTAAGACAGACCCCCAATAACAAGCTCAAATTCTGAGAAGACTTGGGAGGCTGAGCACTCCATACAGAACTGTGGCTGGAGCTAAGTAAAGGAAGGAAGAGGAGATGAGGGCAGTGGGAAGGGGCAGGAGTTGGGTCATGACAGCTTGGAAGCCCACAGTAATGTTTTCAGATTCTATCCTACATTCAGTAAGCCACAACTGGGGAGCATTAAGCAATGCTCTGATCTGCATTTTAAATAATCACCATGGCAGCTATGAAAGATGGAACTTAGGTAGGTAAAGTGCAAACAGGAAGGCTCGACTTTCAGAACATACACTCCTCAGCAAGAGAGTGTAGCCAGAGTTCTTAGGCGGTATTCTTTAGAACACAAATAAGCTGACTTCCTTTTTGTATGTCTTACATAATGGGATTTTTTTTCCCCCTTGAAATCTTTCCGATCTTCGGTTGAGAGTACCTTGTTTTTTTTAAAAGTTTTCCTCCTGTGCTCCTTGAGGGTAAAAATTAAAGGCTTGGTGAGAAAAGGTATTTTCATTTTCTTTGCTTGGTGTTTTCTGAGTGACCGAACACTCAAACAGATGTTTGAGTTCTGAGCGGACACCATCTCAAAGCCAGTGGTCCTTGGGTCACTCAATTGGAAGACCTCACCCTTTCTCCCTGAGGACCCATTCTTGGCTTTGGTAAACTGCAGAGTAATTTAAAGCTCTAGATGATAATTACACAGGGAAACAGGGGCTCAGTGTGGCTGGACCACTCAGTTTCTCAGAGAATGCCAGAAATCCATTTTTTAAAAAATTTGGACTCTTTCTATTTTTAAGAATTAACCAATCATTTGAAAGCTTTTTAAGCCACCAGGAAGGTCAAAGACAAAAGACACATGGATAGGCCCAGTCCATAGACTGCAGCTTACAAACTCTGAAAATAGTCCCTAAAGTCACTTCTTGCTTGAACGTTCTATGATTTAGATCAGTTAGGGATGATATCTGTGTGCTCTTAAAATACAACTTCCCCCATACTTGTGATTTGTTTTATGTCAGAAATTCAACCACTTCGCCAGGAGTTGGGGGTAGGGTAGAAATCGACTACAAAGAAGCAGCACAAGGACATTTTAGAAGTTGAAGCAACTGCTCTATATCTTGAGTGAGATGATTGTATGATGATATACTTTTGTCAAAACTCACTGAACTGTACATCCAGAAGAATAAAGTTTACTGTGTGGAAATTATACTTGATAACAAAAATCCAATCACTAAATATATTACTGTTCCAAAAAGAAAAATGAGCTCTGTTTCGTGGTGAATACAGAAACACAGGAGAGAGTTGGAACAAGCTTCAGTGATTTGGTTTACAACAAAGCAACCTGATGCAATACTGAGGCAAGTGGGAAATGTGTGTCTTGAAAATTTTCTAGCACTTCCAGACAACATTTTTTTTTTAATTGACAGAATAAGAAAAACAGAACCACAAAGCTACAGGAGAATATGAATACTTTGATTTTGTTAGTGCTTACCAAGTTCATAAAGTACCTTCACATAATCCTCTCATGTAATTCTCACTTTGCTGATTTGAGAATTATTGGACAAACCTTGAATACCTTGATGCAAGTTGCAAAAGTGATAAGTAGTTGTTCCAGATCTCAGCAACTTCTTTTGGAAAAGATTACCAAGCAATCCAGCTTTTGCAGTTCACACTAGCTATGTTTTAGACACAGCCATCTTTGATAATAACTACCTGTTTGCAGGTCTGAGAGACAGAGAAAGAATCTGCCTTCTTCATTTTCATTTACAGTATGCAGCATAATGGTTGTTAACAAATAGATCTTTGGTGGAACATCATCCATTTCTCTATGCTGGGATATTATTTTGTTGAAGTGAGTTTTTATTGCTGGTTGACAGAATTAAGTTAAAAGAAGATAATGACAGTAAGCTTAGGGTCTGGGATCACAGCTCTGGATGTAATTCTTCCTGAAGAAATGGGAATACCCTAGACCAGATGACATTAAGGTCATTATAATCCTTCAGATTTCCTAAGTATTTAGAGAAAGAGCTGAAAGACGCAGGAAGAAGAACTAAAATCAGGAACTTACAAACTACCAAAAGCCTTAACAAAGACACTGCTACACACTGGTGGTTTTCATGTCCACAGATCACTTAGCTATATTAAAAATTCCTCAGTGAGACTTAATTATTTCATTCTGTCAAATAAAACTATTTGTCAAGGTTGGGAAACAATCAAATTATTTAGCTTCCCTCTTCCTTTGAACTCCATGGAATCAACATTAGTCAAAGTATTCATATGGTTTTATTCCCCAGATATTTTTTCTTTCCCCTATTTTCTTACCTCATAGTCCTGTCTAACTATTGTTTTTCTCATTCAGTGAAAGCGTCTCTGACTAGATTAACAGTGAAGAGTGAAAAGGAAAGGTCAAGGTCCCTTCCCTTGGTCTTCAAGTTGTAAGAGCAGCACTGGGAATGTTTATGAATGCTACACATTAATCCACTGAAATGGTCCTTTAGTTTCTTTTCCAAATAGGGGATTTCATCACATCCAATATAAAACAACAAGTCATTTTCTGTGTATTATAAACCATCAGCTTGTAATTATATAGCAAAATGCTTCTATATAAAATCTCTGTGGTGATGTAAGCTGGTAACGTAGCATAAGTGGATTTTTTTTTAAAGCCCACTACATACCTATGAGGATCTATTTACATGGGCTAATCAGGTCAAAATAGCATCTATGTATGTGAGGGTAAAGTCAAAGCTTCTTTTATAAACCTTCACAGATAGATAAATAATCTAGGAGGCTTTTTACTGTTATAAAACTAAAACTGCCTTTCAATGCTTGAAATGATGTTATTGTTTCTGAACATGCTATCCATCTAATGGGCAAAACGTAATCCTAAATTGGTGATTAAAGACTCTGCATGGAAACAAGCTGTCAAATGAATGGAGAGAAATTAATCCTGACAACAGTAATGCCTACTTTCCTAAATGAAAGCCCTGTTCAAATTTCTACTCATCCATTTTTCAAGACTTAAAACAAAGCATGCTCCAACCACCGATAGATGAGATGCCAACATTTGCATTTCAGTTGAACCTGATGAAATCAGTAAACTTCAGCTTCAGGCTTGCTGAGCACTCACTCTTATGAGTAGATGTTTGTCCAATCAAAAAAAAAAAAAAAAAGATTATGTGGCAACATACAAGAAAGGAACAAAATGTGATGTGGTTGTAGCTGGTTGTAGCTGCCCCTGTGGCTCTGCACTGCATGCACACTGCACCATTTGGAAAGCCCTGCAATGGATCAGGATATCTGAATGTCCCACCAGTGCAAACTGCCAAGTGAGTAACTGGATGGAGGGCAAACCATGGGAAGCTGGGAAACAGGGTAGAGAAAAGGGATTTCTTCATCCTGGCAAATCCAAACCATTCACAATGATCATGATAAGATGATCTTCCCTTTTTTATACATGTTTTCTTGCCTTGTTTTTAATTGTGAGATCTGTACTTTGAATAGAATTAAAATTAGGAAAAGCTTATCTCCTGCTTGGTGACAAAAACAAGACTGAAATTTCAGGAACAGGCGGTTAAGAACACAGATTTTTTTGTGCCATACAATCTATGTTGGAATTCCATCTCTGGTAACTGGTAGTTTTATCAACCAGATTAGTTTGCTTAGTTTAAGCCCTGTAAAATTCACATTCTGGAAATTTAAAAAAAAAAAAGTGAGTTGCTAAGGTTGAGGAAACTACAGATACAGATGCTGTTATAGAGAAGTCAGCCCATGCTAGATCCTGCATAGAAAGGGATATGGTGTTATTTAAGATCAACTAGTTGTCTTAAGGTATCTATGGAGAAGGTGCTAATGAAATTCACAAGGACACTAGGAGAAAGTGGGTAGCAAGAAAACAAAGATTGGTACATGTTCTTTATATAATTATGTTTAAAATTTTAATCCAGGCACAGGTAAGCCCTGGATAAAATCATATTTATTAGAATAAAGCTAACATAAAACATATACTTCTTGTTTTAGAATATAACGTATTCCTGAAAAAATGTAAATGTTTGGGGCTTTACACACCTATAGAATTTATTTCCTTGGCAATATATGTACTTTTTCCAATAATGCCCAAAATAATTCTATATTACAATGGACTTTGGGGAGATTTTAACAAGGAAACATACACAAGCAAGCTATGCTTATATGTGACCTCAGGCATGAAAGAATGTATTCTCCTGGGCTGTCATGGATAAATAGTGGTAGATGGGGAATGGGTTTGAATCATGAGGGATTATGGAGAAAATCTACCATTGATGCTTTAAAATTATGCTAAAAGAAAGGAATAAAACATATACTACTTGAATAAAGGGTTGAAATATCTCCCAAAACAACAAAACAAAACTAATAAAAGCTCCCCATTTACTCAGATCCAGCATTGAACATAATCATATTCTGCCTTGGCTTGTCAGAAAACAACATCTACCTGTTTTAATAGAGGCAACCCAGGACATCTGCTTGGCCTCCCATTTACCAGTCTTGTCTTAGATATATTTTTATTATGATAAAATAGTACTCATGTCAAAATGCCTAAGTATCATAGTAATAAATATATAATAAATACTTATATCTAGACTGAACCTTGACATATATAAGATATCATCTCATGATTTATGCGTGTTTTTTAAAAAGTGTTGGCTGATATCCAGTCATAGGAATGCGTAAGAAATTTATCACAGAGCTAGAAATAAAGGAGGAAAGAAAGTGAAAATAGAGAGAGGAAAAAAATATAATAAGGACAATATAATCCAGAAAGGTAATTAAATAAATTTCTAACATTATTTTGTAAAAGAAGTCAATTTCTTCCTCCCATCGCCTATCTCAATACGAAGCAAGCCGTGCTGTTTACTTGAGTGGGCCACCCTGCACTCTGCTCTCTCCTCAAGGGCCCAGAATGTTGTTTACTTAGTGCCTGAAACGGTGTCTGCACAAAGAGAGAATTCAATAAGATTTTGCTGAATGACTGCATACAGAGATGAGTATTTCAGTCAAATAAGTACAAAACAAAGACTTCTCTTAAAATTTCTGCTCACATAGATGTGATCTGCTGGAATATGAAAAACAAATATAGGAAAATTCTAGATAAAAGAGATACAAATTAATGCTACTCTATTAATACCATAACAAAGAAATAAAATTAAAAGATAATGTTGTCATAAATGGGGGTGGGGGCGGGTAGTGTTTGCCAGAGATGAATTTAAGATACACTCAACAAAAATGTCTGAAGAGTTTGGAAAAGCTGCACATAATACCCAGATATTGATGTAGCTAGAGATGGTCCTTTTTTTTGCAGGCAGTGATTAGAAAACTCTTTTAAAATCATGAATATGTCCAAGTAACTGTGGTGTGTTTTGTTTTAATCAATCATAGTATTTATTGTTTTACCAGAAAGTTAAATTGGTAATACTGAAACTCCAAGTGGGCTCAGGAGAAAATTACTAATATCCTATTTTTTTTGTTTGTTTGCTCTTTTGTATCTTGAAAATTCTATTTTATAAATGCTTTTTCTTCCAACAGGAAAGACAAAATATACTGGCAAAAAAAGCAACAGTCTTCTTTTGGTACTAGTATAAAGAAACTTCATTTTTTGAAAAAGCTTACCAAAATGTAAGTCATCACAGTATAAACATACAAGATATTGGCAACAGAAATTGTTTAATGCATTTGTAAATTTTTAAAAATGTCTCAAAAAACAAAAGAAGAAATGTTTTAAGCCACAATTTTCTTATGATTAAACTTTTCAAAACACTTTGAGTGAAAATGAGGTATTCACACTCATGAGCAGAGATAAATCATTCTGACAGGATTTCCTCTGCAGTCAGCACTCTCCTTTCTAACATCCTGCATTATTTACTGGCAAATATAACTTTAAAAATACCATATAAACCAACTGTAGGGATATTTCTGCTAAATTCTTGAACTCTTAGACCATAATTATGAGTCAAATAATCTTTAAGTACACAAATATCCCATGTAATTATCATGAAAGTATAAGACCACAGGCAGCTAAATCATCTGTTAGGGTTACTAACATTTTCATTATATAGATATATATAATAGATTCTTCAAAATTTAATGTTCATCATTTTATCAATGATGCTCCTAAAACTCTAGGTTTGCTTCTAATTCTTCTGAAGTTGATTAGCAACTCAATCACATCACTACAAATTTCAGACAGAAAGGCCAACTGTATTCGTCTGATGTTGGCTTACATATAAATCTACTTATTTTTTTCTTTGTTCAAACTTCATTTCTTGCTTACCTAAGTACTCAAAATAAGAACCAAAGAGAAGTTAAAAGAATACAAGGAAAAGACATTTTGAATATGTCATGTGCATACCTACAGGTTCATGTGTGCCTATGTTTCTTGCTATGGTAAGGATCTCATGAGTGATGGCCATACTTTCATGATGCCAACTATCTAAACTCCAGTTCTAATGGATTTAATAAAGATTCAAGCATGATAATGGAGGAAATGACATGTATAAGATTCTGTGGTAATTTCTTACTAATCAGTATTCTAAATGGTTAGAGTACCCATGAATGTATTTCTGTATGGAAATTTAGCTTTTGGCATTTACATTATAGTCCTGACCCAGTATGGAGTAAATGTCTTCATAATCCCAGGGAGGAAGATGAAGAGTTGCAATTCCCTTCTTGAAAGTTCTATTGATAATATTTAAAAATAGGACACAGGTCCAATATTTTCTTTAATAGATTCTTCTCTGTTTTCTTAGACAATCGAGGGCAGGTAAAATATTTTCAAAATCTGGAGAGTACCTGATGTGCACATGCCACTTGATTAAACATATGGAATACATACTTGGAGGAAAGCCAACTGGAGACCTGTGTGAGTAATCTAAACACCCAAGCTGAGAGGGGTTAACATATAAAGATCAGCTTTGTACTTTGAAGTTTTCTGGTCTTCATTTTGCCTAATTAAGACAAGATTTAATAATCAAACCACTGTACAAATAAGTACCTTAAAGTATAGGTTTGTTTCTAATTTTAGGAAGAATTCTTAACAGATTCCAAGGAATCAGCTCCACATGGGAAAAGTTTTCTGATAAGGCTTTCTTTTGTCATTGCTACAATGCAAATGCCTGCTTTTCATCTTAGTTTTATCCTGTGACTGGGGTTAGCATCCGCCTGACAAAATCTCAAGTATGACACCAAGAAAGAAAGATACCATCTGAGCATTCCATCTGAGTCTGAAATTGTGGTAACTCTAGGTTTAAAATATATATATATATATGTATGTATATATATATGTATATGTGTATATATATACATATATATGTATATTCTTAAAGGTATTCAATGTAGACTATGATTTCAAAGGGATCAATTTACCTAATTTATCTATAGCAGAATATATACATCCACATATTCAAAGGAAAGAGAAACACACACACCAACAGAAATACACACACTACTATACTAATTTTTATAAATAAACCTAATCCCAGGTCAAAGGGATTTTAAGGCAAAAAAGTAGAATTCCTAACATTCCCTCCCACGTAAGTTTCTTGCAGTAGACACTCAACAATTTTCAGCAATACCTAGTAATTTTGCATTGTGCTGAGAAACCACAAAACAAATAACAAAACCTAACTACCATAATAGAGCAAACGTGTATTCAAGTTGATGGGCATTACGCCATTAAGCAGGAAAAGAAGCTGGCTGTCTCTGGAGGAGATTGATTTTATACAAAATTACTTGACAAATTTAGACAGTCGCAATTTTAAAAAGCATTCAACTGATGACACAGAGTGCAAAGCACAGTGAAAGAAGGCAGAAAGACAGTTGGCCTTGCTAGCCATCCCCACTCCCAACACTCTAATCCCACGTTGCACACACCATCTTTGAAAGCAGCAAAGTGCTGGGCTGGAAGAATTGTATTTTCAGTTCTGCACTCTGCAGCCCATGTTCCCACACCATGGCTCCCTTGGTAAGATGGAGGCCCAAAAGAAGAGAAAACGTCAACAATATTATCAATAGAGTCAGCACATGATGACAATATCTTTTCCTATTGTCATTAGAAAGATAATGAGACCTTTTCCCATGAAGGTTTACTTTGTTTTGCTTTGCTTGTTTTTTATATCAAAATACAACAAAGCATTTGCTAAGCCAGGTTGTAGTTATCGTCCTTCAGTAAACAGGGTCTCACTTTTCAACATAATCCCTCTAAAACATACTTGTAGATGACATGGCACAGAAGAGAGGGAAAGATCATTTTGTGTACAAATTTGTAGAGCATGTTTTACTGCTCTGACAGGTATCATACTGTAATCACTGTTTTTTTGTTTTTGTTTTTGTTTGTTTGTTTTTTTTTCTTTTTCTTTTTTTTTTTTTTTTGTAGTTGCTTCAGCAGGAGAGCTCCTAAGCATTTGGAAGGACATAGATATCCACTGTCCATTTCAGTCTCAGTAGGGCCACCAGAAAGAAATTATTATGAGTTTCTGAGAATCTGATTCAAATGCTGTTTGGAATGAAGCAGGACATACTAAAATATAACCATAAACTACATGCATACAACTTGCTAAGCAATACCTTAATCTTGCTATCTGCCATCACCTATGCAAACTTTTTAACTTGTCAACACATGTATGCAACTCTGCTTCAAGTCCTTTTTGCAAAAATAGGGGCTTCATGCACATGTGCCTGGATGTGCTTGTATATTACAACAGGCATTCAATCATAAAATATCTTGCTAATCCATGATCTTGATTTTGCTACCTATCTCCCTCAAATGTAACAATGGTGACAACACTGGTATTGTGATGACATTTGTGAGCCCATATAACTGGGCTAAGATAGTAGTTTCCTATCTCCTGTAACTGATTCCAAAATTCTCCTCTTAGATATCCATACAGTAATAGAACCCCAATTGCCAAACCAATATTACAATATTGGTTACAATATTCTGGCTTGATTTGCAGGCTTACTTTGTTCATGTGGATCTGCTGCTGGTATTGTTTCTGCTTCTCCAGGAATTGCTGGTGTTGCTGCTGAATGACCAGCTGAGCCAACGTGCTCTGAGGCAAAGGTGCCGACTGGGTTCGATTCAGGGGTCTGTGACGGGGCAGTTTGTGGGTACCTCTAATACCAGGTGAAATTCTCTCTTTTGTTGCCAAGGGAGACTGAGGATGTAAGGGAACTCCACCTGAAAAACAATTTTTTATATGTGTGAGTGAGTGTATGTGCATTTATATATCCCTATATATAGATGTATTCACCCATAATTTTAGGAAAAGGTAAAAAGCCATTTGCCAGGCAAGCCTCTGAAGAAGGCTAGGCCAGGTGGTAGAATAGGAATGTGTCTGACCAGGTGACTCAAGTAGGCTAGCCTGGTATGTATCAAGATTAAATGAGGGGAGTTCTCTCCCCACCCCCACCTGACAGATCTAGAGAATAAATAAAGGATCATAGCCTTTCCCGTGGTACCAGGTGCCAGGGAGATCCTTGTATGGCACAGTAAATCTTTATTAGGGCCTTGAGACATTATACTGGATCACCGATAAAATAAAAGTCCTGACATGACCTGTGAATGGTTCCATTATTAAATTACCAGTCACAAGAAGCTTTTGTTGCCGCATTTGTTCTTTCAATAATAAATGCTGCAGGAGAGCCTGGTGGCTGCTGTTGGGCTTCCCCTCTAAAGCCACGTGAGGATGGCTTGAAGATGCCGGGACGCTGCCCCCATACTGCCCAGGCAGAGGAACACCTTGCCTGAGCGTCTGTGTCTCACACTTCTGCTTTTCTTTGAGCGAATTCGAAGCCTGTGTGAAAAAATAACAAAGATATTAATCCTCTTTCATCCATGTGGGTCACCAGGTCTCTCCATCAGTAGATGAGTTTCTTATGCTATAAAAATGAAGACCATATCCAATGGCTGAGTCAGGGACATGGGTAACAGTTGTCTTTAAACTAACCAAATTAACAAATAACAAATAAAAATAGGTTGGAAGCACTGTAAAGTATTTAGTAACTGGGCATCTGTACAGAATCTTCAAAAGTTTTTTTTAAATATGAACAACAAAGCAAGATACAGAATTTTAGATGGGAAGAACAGTTTCAAGAGGTCTCCTGTGCACCATGGTGATTATGGTTATATAAATAAAAATATACTTGAAAATTGTGCAGTGTGGATGATAAGTGTTTTTGACACAAAAAAGTAAGGTAATATATATCTTAAGTAGCTTGATTAAGCAAACTTGATTACACATACACATGAAAACACCATGTAAACCAGGCACAGTGGCATATGCTTGTGATACCAGGGAGGCTGAGTCAAGAGGATTGGGAGTTCAAAGCCAGCCTCAGCAACAGCTAGGCACTAAGCAACTCAGTGAGACCCTCTCTCTAAATAAAATACAAAATAGGGATGGGGATGAGGCTTAGTGGTTGAGTGCCCTTAAGTTCAATCTCTGGTACCCCCCCAAAAACCATCATGTAAATCATGAATATATATAATTTTATGTAACCCACATGCAGGTAAAATATTTCTGTCAAAAAACAAACAAAATAGTATTAATTTCAGACTTAATAAGTTCACAGTTTACTTCTGATAGATTTAAAAATCTTCTGCTTAAATAAAAGCTATGCTGAAAAGGTAAACTTTATTCAACTACTTAAAGACTCTATCATAGGGATAAAGAGAAAGCAGTCCATAATTTTGGAGTTTCAAGCAAAAATATCAACTCATTCTTTCTCTGCATGTCCTCTAATAATTTCACAGAATTGTAAGTTTCCAATATTCAATTTTTAAAATGAAATTCTTAAAATAACTCAATGAAAGGAGGTACAAAATATGCAGGAATTTAATTTAAACATGTATTTTCTATTAATTCATAACAGATTCCAAATCTCTAAATATTAAAAATGACACTCCATATACTTTTGTATAATAAACTACAAGTGAAATCAGATATCAAATAAAAATGCTATTAAGAATTTGAAATGTATGATAACACAGTAATAAGGCCATAATAATCATATCATCAACAGCAATAATGAATTATCCTATTCAAAGAATTTAATGAATGGTGGTCCTTTTGGTATTACAAAAGCAGAAGTCTAATACCTCAAAATTATGTGGCATGTTTCTTTTCAAAACTCATGTTTCATCTTTCAAAATTGCTGTGCACCAAGGGAAGCAAAGCAATTTTCAGTGATGGAGAAATTAAAGGACAAAGAGGTAAATGGTTTGTCTGAGTCACAGAGCTAGTCAATGCAATGTTTAATCTAGAAGTGATGCCTGGTCCTGGCCTCCTTTCCTTAAAATTTCCCACAATTCAGTGGGGAAATGGAATATTAGAGAGATCCCTTTGCCAGAGCAATGTTAGGCTTGAGAAATTAATTGTGATCCCCTCATCCACACCAAAATGCAAGAAAAAAAAACATGAAACTTTAATCCAAACCACATTGGTTTATTCATTCAATGGTACCAAACTGCATTACCATCGAAACATTAAATGGTCTGGCTTTAGTACTTGGTCCTTTGGGAAAAAAAAAAATCTCCCCTGACCACATTAAAAGTGGTACATGTGTGAATTATCAAGGAGGAGCAGCTTAGACCATTCAAACAGCAATGGCGGCAAAACACCTCTGCATGTGTCAGACACAAGAAATTTGGGGGTTAGTGTTTACTTATCATTAGAAGAGGTGGGAAAAATAGGAATAGAAGAAAAATAAGTTTTAATAAGCAAGGATTTGAAAATATTATCTATGAAAATTTACTTCCTTCTAATTCCATTTTTCTTTTCACTAGACCCAATTATTTACAAATGCTTCACATGGAATTTCAAGGGTATAGTTGAATTCAGAATTTTCAAACCTTGTTCTTTCATCCACAGAAATAAAACAACAGCCAAAATTTGCTTTTTCCAAATTGGTATAAGATCCTAGTATCATGGGAGATAACATATTCTGTTAAAAATCCAGATATAACAAAATTCCAGACATAATTAAAAGTCTCAGACTGATTTTATAATATGCATTGAAGATACATGTGAATCTGACATGCTGGACTTGCTGCTAAAGACTGGCAAAATTGGTGACAAGGGTTGAAACAATTTTTTTTAAAAGCTAATGTATCACAGGACATCTGTGTATGTACAGTTTAATTTACTAACCTTTCAGAGATGAATTATTCTGGGTAAAGCCTACAAATCTTTGAGAAAATCTAAATTTATATTATTTTAGGGAATGCACATAAAATAATTATTGCTATCTTCTGCTAGTAGGACAATTACCTCTAAAAGATCCTATTTCAGTTGTCAGAACTTTTAAACTAACTAATTCCCTTTGGATCTCCTGGGAATAGTTTAATGTTATTCTTAGAGAGTTTTTCCAGATACGTATTTTTCAGGACCACAGTGTCAGTAACTTAAATTCCCAAAATAAAGTCATTCACAAAATAAATTCCATAAACATATGCTGCTGTGTTTGGAAGCTGTAGCTCTCAGCTCTGGCCAGTGTTGTTCCAGGCCTTGCACTCAGTGGCTCTGTGATCTCAAACTTTTAGACTCTCCTTGTCTTACCTACCTCTTCTGTAAAAAATGTGGACTATCCTGTTTCATGGGATGGTCATCTGGAGTTATAAAATCATATATCTGGAGAGTGCTTTTTTAAAAAAGCTATAAGCCATTATACAAATGTTAGCTGTTTTATTATGATTATGCAAACCAATATAATTCTGTGATTTCAAACTAACTGAGCACCTTTGAACAGTGTAGCAAACAAAAAAATAGCACAGGACAGGTTCACCCTAAAAAGTTTTCTCATATCTAAATATACAAGAAATGAAAAGGATTTCCCGTATGAACATAGGACTTTGACTGTTTTAGGCAAGACTGTGTAATGACTTACATTGAGCTGGGATGGCCCTGCTGGAAGTCCCAAGGTGATATTGGGCAAAGAAGGAGAGGTATAAAGACTTAGCAGGTTCATGGAATCGTCATGAATTAGAATGCGTTGCTGTGAAACCAGCTGCTGTTAAAAAAATAAGTAAAGGAAAGTCTCACAAAATCACAATATCATGAATTTTGTAGTAAAATAGACACACTTCATAAGAGGTTTTTACATTATCATAATCCAGAAAAATATTTACGTTCTTATTTTTTGATTTCTGTATCCGAGGGTTACAATGGAAAAATTAAGTAAAGAATTTCTTCAGATAGAAAATCATAAAAAAGGAATTAACAAACAAATGTAGGTTTTATTTCTTCTTAAAAGAACATGTCAGATATTTGTGCTTGAAAAGTAAGAGGTATCTTGAGATTATTACTATTATATTGATATTATATATTATAATATTAATTTGTAAATAATATTATAATATTAATTAATATATTAATTTTGCAAAATTCATTTTTAAAATTCTGGTTGTATAGAATATAATAAACATGTTTGTCGTCTCTTGGTAAAGTACAACAATCAAATTAGGTAATTTCGATGAGTTTATATATGCAATTGTTTTGTATTAGTGAGTGAAAATATACATATACAACACCATCACAGTCATTATCTTCATCAGAATTAAATGTCATTTCACTATCAGAAACACATAAGAAAGTCCACACCATCACATTGGGCTTCTACAATATCACATCTTTTTGATATAAAAATCTACAAATAGACAATTCTGTATGGAGATTTTCTTTAGATCATTCACAGTCAGAAACAGAAGTAAATGTTAAAATGTTAGGTGTTCCCCATGCCACAATAGCTTTCATTACACAGTTTTGGCATCACAGAGCTTTTTTACAACAAATACCTTTTTTAATCCAATACTAGTCATGTTTTCCCACATGTGGCCTAATATGGCTGCTTGAATTACATTTTCTGTGTAACTCTTGCTTCCCTCCCAGAACTTTTATACAATAAGAGTTACAAAGGTCTTATTAGACTAAGGAACTCTGGCCTGATATGGTCCCCAAGAGAACAACATCCCTGAAAAAGAATACTCCATGTAACGGTATGACACAGTGACTGCTTTCTTCCCAAACAAAAAGCATATGGGACTCCAATAATAGACCACCTCCAAGAGGGATACTGCACACACGGGCTTTGACTAAAGTAAATATAATAACTTGTCAAGCATGTTTGGGGGAGCTGTAGATTTTCCTCTGGACAAACCTGGGATATCAATTAACTGGGGAAAAATATCACGTGCTAATACAATGCAAGCTCAGAATGTCACTGAAGAGTGATGCGCCACCAAAACACAGGATGTTATTCCAAAACATTGTCTCAATCATATGTCTGTTTGGAGATGAGTCCTAGCCTTAACATAATAAGAGCAGAAGGCTAAATGGAGTTTTCTCATTGCAACTTGGAACTCCCAGCTACCTCAGATTTTGTTTCTTCTCAAAAGAACATGTCAGATATTTGTGTTTGAAAAGCAAGAGGTATCTTGAAATTATTAACATTATACTGATATTATTATATCACAAAATTATAAATGTCTAAAATGCCAAAGGATGAAGCTTGTTGGAAAGTATTTTTACATTATATTGTGTGAGATAACAATTTTATTTTAGTGACTATCAGCAATTCTTCCGAATTTGCTCTAAACAAAAAGGCCAGGTACGATTTTGCTTATACAAATAGAGATTTAAAAATAAATTTTACTATAAACATACACCTAAATAAGAACCAAAAGAATGTTCAAGGAATTAAAAATATTTTAACTAGCTTACTGACAGTAAATAGTAATTTAAAATAAAAGGATAATCCATTCACTGATCTGTAGCCACAGAAAACAAATATGAAAAAATAAGCACTTTAATATATAATTTTCATCCAAGATTGTTAAAAAGTTCACAGCACTGAGATTTAAAATAGACTGTGGGAAGGACACTGTTTTTTTCTTCTTGCCTCTCAGTGTCCTTCCCACAGCTTTCTCAAAGAGCTTATCTTTGTTTCCTAGAGAGAATTCTTGTGATATTCTGAGATGTCTTTCATCACAAAAAGCAGGCATACTGAAATGAGAAAGACATTTCTCCTTAGATATATTGATGGCAGAGTATGCTGTATGTCCACACTGCTTTGACTAAAGTAAAAGGATTTGGGACATTCCTACTAGGATTGCAGTCTCCTGCAGTTTCACATACAAATTGAGTAGTTTCATCTCCTGTGATGGTGCACTGATTTTCAGCGCCCACCATGTGCTAAACCCTATGCCATGGGGTATTTTGGAGGTTAACCTATTCTTCATATGTACTCTTGAGTTACCATGATGGTCCTGTTGTAGATGAGGTCACTGAAGAAAATGAGCGAGGTAATGGTGCTTCCCAATGGGATGGGCAATGAAACTTAGATGCTGCTGCAGAAAGAGCAAACTACTCCGAAAACATTAATAATAACGGTTGCTTAAGAAAAGGAGAGAAAACAACTGTAGGTCCTATGACTGATGAAGGGGTGTATGGAGTACAACTGGTAGCCACCTGAACTGAGAAAAAAGCTCTATGGCTTTTCAGATGTGAGGATCTTCAAGTCATGTAGAAAATTCATGAGGATGCAAGGAAAGTTCTGTGTTCCCAGGTCTGTGGGTAGAGTCTTTTCCCACAGAGACTAATAGGCATGAGGTTGTATCCTACAGACTTCAGGGACTTGGACATTGCTTAGCTTCTCTCCTTTGATAATAGATAAGGAAACAGGCACAGAGTTTATATAGATTTTCAGTGTCCAGAATTATACGTAATAGAACTGAACAACCATTTTCCTCAAATTGGCTTCTTTAAATACAGCTATCCTCAGCTAAGTTTTCTTGTGGGAATCATCTATCTGTTCCAGTTTAATGAGTCTTAATAAAACCTAGAACGGTATTTTACATTGCTACCTGAGTGCACGCAAATTATGGGGAAACCATTCCACTGAGAAAATGAAGAATCCTGACCAGGATTCCTTCAAGATGAAAAGGCCACCCGACCTTAGCATGGAAGTAAGCTAACAAGGATTTTCAGGCAAAGTCAAGATTTTTCCAGGAACCAATTCTGAAACGGATTCAACCCTTAATTGGTGCTATACTGCTAAGATGCCAACATTTCACAGCTTAGAATGTGGAAAAGATGATTTCAATGTGAACATTTTTCAGAATTAGAAACTTTTGTTATAGCTAAATAAAATAGAAATATTAAATGAGTGATTGGCTATCACATGAGCCTCGTGAAGCAGTTAATGAGTAACTCCTCTGTATCACATTGATGGTGCTAGGCATATAGAGAGGACCTGGGCCTCACAGACTCACACGCTAGTCAGGTTGACAGCAAAGCAGAGGACTAACTCACAAGACTCATGATAACCACTATAGCTACACACGGTATGTTAAAAATTTTGATGGCACAGAGAAGGGTATCAATCTAAAACCAGGTTTTGATAGATAATTAGCCTTTACCAGATGGAGCAGGATGTTGAGATGGATACGAATTGCGCCTGGTGTTTGGGTTGGGGGGAAAGGGTCTACTCACATTTTAGTAAGATCCTTCAAAATTTTACTCAGTCTCTTTTCTCACTATCACATCAATTGGAAGAATCAATATCTCTCTCTCTCTCTCTCTCTCTCTCTCTCTCTCTCTCTCTCTCTCTCTCTCTCTCTTTTATTTATTTATTTATTTTTGTTTGGGGTGATACCGGGGATTGAACTCAGGGCATTCAGCCACTGAGCCCCAGCCCCAGCCCCAGCCCTATTTTGTATTTTATTTAGATACAGGCTCTCACTGAGTTGCTTAGTCCCTAATTTTTGCTGAGGGTGGCTTTGAACTTGTGATCCTCCTGCTTCAGCTTCCCTAGCTACTGGGATTATAGGCATGCCCACTGTGCCTGGCTGAGAGAATATCTTAAAGATAATATTTGCAGTTTGAATGAATAAAATACATGTAGACAAAAGACTGAAAATAGCTCAATAAAGCTATTTATTTAGTAATTGGAATCAAGAAGCTATTAGTTTCAATTGAAAGACTCAGCATCTGACAAAACACTGATAAAAATTAGAAAAATGGGCAATATCAAACATGGGGACATAGAAAAGCTAAATCCCTTATACAGTGCTAGTGGAACTGTAGAAGAGTCCAGTATTTCTGGTGAACAATTCTACATTATAAACCAAAACAATTATACTATGCACTATGACCCAGTGATTCCTCTTCTGGGAATCATAACTACAGGAAATTCTCTCTTTAAGCTATCAGATGTCCGTGGGTATATATTGAAGCTTTGTTTTTTGGTGATGGGTAGGCATTGGAGGCTGCTGGCATAGTTAACTGAGGAATGAAATGGATGAAATGGAGCAGCACCCACCAGATTTCTTCGGTGATTGAAAGCATCCATACATATTCAACCAGGTTTATAAACACATGGTTAGTGATAAAGAAAGGAACTGAGATAGATAACACTGTGCCATTTAGATCCAGTAAAGTACATGGGTATAAAGCAAAAAATACATAGCATGTAAGGATTCAGGTAAATGAAAATGCAGGAGAATACATGCATGTAGCACAAGGAAAATGGAAATGGGGGAAAAAAGAAGGAACGAGTGAGGGAGGGAAAGAGATTTGGTGAGGAAGGTAAATGAGCACCTTTCTTACTCTTAAGGGCAAAAGAAGTCAACAATGACCCTTGATGGAATACTACATAATTATATAATTACATATTTTTAAAGAGATAGGAAAAGTGGATGTAGAATTTTCTGTTTCTTGTTTGTCCAAACTTATCTACAATACTCATGAAAATTGAGGGGGTAAAAAAAACCAACAAAACGAAAACCCAGTTTTGGGAGAAGTTTGGACTAGTAAAAAGTTGGTTTATTGCCTTATACTTGAACTCTACCACTCACTGGCTGTGAGTCACCTACCTTCCCTGGATGTCAGATTCTTCAGCCTAAGACTGAAGCACCTCTGAATAGCTCTATCAGATGTCAGCTGTGTCTATCAGAATGTCACAAGGTAAAACTTGCTCATAAGTGTCAATCAACTTTGACTTTAAGAAGTGTCAAATTCCTGAATCATGCCCAACTAAAAAGAAGAAAGCAATGCTTAGATGAAAATTCCCTTAATCATCTAATATTTGTCCATGCATTTACTATTATTTTTCAAGAATGTATTTATTTCAACTCTTCTTTTAGATAACTGGTAGAAAATTAAGAGTTTCCTGTAATAAAAAGAAAATTATTCAGGTAGTAAAAATCTCCAAGTCCTCAAGCTTACAGGATTCTGAAGAATGTATGACTATTATAGAATGTATGTAAGATTTTAAAAAAAAGAAAAAAATCATTTATAGGCTTTGCTTTACAGTTCAAAGTTGTTTTAAGCTTTGCATTTATGTTTTGTTAAAAATCTTGCTTTACAATATTGGCTCATGTTATTCCTAGTAAATGATTATTTTGTCATAGCAACCTCTTTTCCAAGGGGGGAGTGTTTTATTTGCTGCCATCTAAAACCATAGCTCTACACCCACTCAGATGGGAGCATAACATTTACAGCAAATGTCACAACAGCTATTATGAAACAATAGGCAGATGAGTCATGTGAGATTGGGGCAAAACAAGTGACATTTCATATGATTTTAGAACATTTAACCTTATTATTAGAATCCTTTTACAAAATCATTTGCATCTACTGGAAAAAAAATATTTAAAAAATAACAGAGCAAAGATAGCCACTAATGTTCAACTAGAAATAAACCAGCAGCTTGGCTACTGTTAAAATAGCTATCAAATAAATCTACCAAATCTAAAGTAATGATGCTCATATCCATGGAAACACATTTGAACCCGCAGGCCCACAATAATAACAATAAAGTAACTAGATAGGTAAAGACATCTCTGACTGCAGTTAGAAATAGAAACCCCTGAAGTTTAAGCTCTCCAACCAAGTTTACAAATGAGTGAAACAAGTAGCTCCAGCAGTCTTAGTTCTGGGACTGACATATGTAAGAAATAGTAGAAATGGAACAGAAGCGGTCAGAGCAGATGGAGACTCACTTTCACATGAGGGCTGCTGGCTTGAAGACAAACAAGCTAATGAGTTTTCCCTACCGGGAGTCAGCGCTGATAATAACAACAAAAATGAACTTATTCCTAACTTTACAATTTACCACCTGCCTTCTGAACACAGATGCCTTTCAACCAAGTTGTTGATGCAGGCATTACTACCTTTTACTAGATCAGGAATCTGAGGGTCAGTGGAAGTTTGGTGACTTGATCACTCATCATGAGTGGTTGGTTTTGCGGTCAGGTTCATACCCAGCCTCTGAATTTCCCCCCTGTGTGCTCTATTACTCTGTGTTGTTTCCCAAGTATGGACTTATGGATACTTTCTCCTTTGATTTATATTTTCCCTTTATCTAAATCAGGCAGGACCTGTGAATTCTAAGATGGAAAAATTTGTTTTCAACTGGGGCTCAAGAATATTAGAGATATAACCTTACATTTCTATTTCCGACTCACCAAAAGTGGGTAGAATCCCATTCATTTACAAGGGCTCTGAATGAATGGGTTGCCAAGCTTTTCTATTTACAGGTCATGGACTAGGCAATTCATCCAAATGCACACTATTATACTGACATAAAATAAAACTTGCCTTTGTTGCTTTAGCAAAGATAGCTAAAGAAATATGCTATCTGTAAATGATGAAGTATACAACTCAATTCATGAGCATAAAATTATGTAGATAATTTGTACCCCCCAAATTTTCTGTTGCTGTGAAATCATTCTTCTATTAATCTTAAAAGACATCTGTAAAAATCATAAGCAATTCTAAATGATGCTTAATCAAGTATGGCTAAAAATATTTTTCTTTCTCTGGTTTAGATGGAAACATTTAGTGTTACAAAGCTAGGATATTAATTTGCTGACAGTCTGGGTCTGAATTCTGCTGCCTCCTCGTCTATCCAGAATGAATTACACTACAGATCTCTGAAAATGTAATGCAGCAGAAAACCACATGTTAGCCATCAGGGTTGCATTTTTTGTTCTGGGCCACAGAGAGGCTACCCATCAGTGCATAAAGGTCTGCCCACCTGGCCTTTTGGATCATAGTTCAGGCACACAATTAATTCATTATGAGGTAAGTCACTGCTTGCTTTTGAACTAGTCTTTCCAGCTTTGGAGGTGAATGTCCTGTCACTGACCTGAAGAAATACCTCTACCCTTTTAAACTCCATTAAATCACATTTCCTTCTGTTTTGTTTTCTTTTTTCTTTTTTTTTTTTTAATGGTGGGGGAGAAGGAAAAGTTTATAGTAACAGAATATATTGAACAATTAACTGAAAAGCTAAGGCATCTAAACAGATAATTTGGGAGAGCGAAGGGTTTAGGAATATAAAACAGAACCAAACCATATAAGCAAACTCCATGAATTTATATTCTCTTTTATTTTTATATGTGTGTGTGTTGTGTGTGTGTATGTGCGTGTATGAAGTTCATACAATTTTGGAGATTTAACTTAATAGATCATAAAAGGTTTGAAGTAAAGATAAAAATCTATTTCCAATCTTATCACTGTGTATCTCTTGGCTGTTCTTTATGTCCTGTTAAGTACTATATTCTCATATCTATGCATTTATGATGATGAAATATATCAGTTTCTTTAGTAACTATTAAACTGTATCTCTCCTCTTCCTCCTTCTGAAAGGTAATCATCACACTAAATTTTGTGCTCATCACCCTCTTGCCACTTTAAAATAAACTTTTTACTACATATTTCCAAACAATATTATATTGCTAATAAATTAAATCCTAATAAAATATAATCATAGTCTAAGTGGTGTTCTGAAACTTACTAGATTGACAAGAATTTATATAAGAATCATATATGCTACTGAATGTAGTGGAAGTTAGTCTCTTTCAATTTCCAAGGGCATAAAATTCATACAGGGACCCATGAGAACTTATATCCTTTGGTGTTTATGCAGTTACTGAGAATCATATTATTAAAACTGCAACCATACTTTTTAAAAAACTATTTGTAATTGATTTTTTATTTTCTTAGAAATTAATTACAGGGTTGCAGAAAACCACCTAATATTGATAATATAAACTCATGAAGCAACCCAATAGTCCAATAATCTCACTTATGTCTCTGGGTCACAAAATTTGTGGAATATTTATTCCACCTAGTATGTTTTTGAAAAGATACAAAAGAGGGGTGACAAGATGACAAGAAACAAGAAATAGATGAAGGAACTAGAGATAATGCAAATGTCTGAATATTATTCTTCAAGTAACTGAAAGATCACCACAAGAAAGAACACCTCCCTTTCCTACTTAAGGCCCTTGAAAAATTGAGGGAAATTTTTGAGATCTGGAATGAAGGACTGTACCTCTAGGGGGATTCACATTTGCCTTTCATAAGCACCTGGGAAACTAGAAATATGTGGCCACTGTAAACCAAACTAACAACTAGAGGTTGTGTGATTTGGGGGACATAATACCATACAAGGACAAACTGTGGTTACAACTCCTCAGTATTTGCCTCCTCCTCTGCCCTGAGCCAAACCTGCTGTGGGGTGAGCCACTCACCAATGTAGCAGAGATACGGGCCTTCTGGGTCCCAGCTTGGAGTTGGGGGAGGGTGGGGACAAGGGTCACCTCTTAAATTATCCTCCTTGGCAACACTAGGCTTTGCTTTCTATCTCTTGACTTTGCGAGGCCCAGGAAACCAAAGCTCAAACTCAAGCACACAAATGTCCTTAAAGTAAACGCAACTTCACTGGCTTCCATCCTCTACATATCAGGGATAAAACATTTGGGTTTCTGCCTGAACTTATATTTTAGCCTAATAATTTCATAATGTATAATAGTTTATTACAAAGCCATATGTGTGTATTTGTGCATGTATGATATATGTGAAGTTACAGAACAACTGATTCTTGGCATTATGTCTGAAAGATATTTCTGTTGGTCAACATAACTATTTAAAATCAACTGGCTTGTGTCAGGAGACAGTGGAGTAAATTCCTTTAAAGGCAGACATGTTCTGGTTGAGGCTGGATAATCACATGGCAAAAAAGCAATAGGTGCAATCCAAGAATGTGAGATTTCAACAACTGCTATCAGACCCAAAGTACGATGACTCTATATGACACAAGAAATATGTCACAGTTATGTATAGGGAGTGATCACACCACCTTTCCTTGCCCAGAGGAATGCACAGTGAAGGCGGCATTATAATGACAGAAAAATTAAGACTTTCAGTCAATGGACGGTGACCTCAAAACAGTGAGTTCCGTGAGAAAGGCTACTTTCAGACTCCTGGCTTCGCTTGGTCTAATACTTAAACTACAAAAATTCTTGTCAGCTCATATTTACTTTCCTCTTGTCTTGTATCATTAATTACAATAAATAAATAATGTGACTTTAAAGTAATTTCTTTTAACATGTCATCATTTAAGGATAGAGTACTGATTTATCTCTATATGTCCATCACCAGGTAAAATGACTGGCATGTAATGAGTACTTAATAAGTGTTTGTTCAGTGGAGCCCAGTGCCCCTTTTACTACAATAAGCACTTCAATTATTGTTCACTATTCTTTAAGTCAACTGGATAAAACTCAACTATTTGCTAGTTGTACTTCTGAGAGTATTGTGTGAACTTGCTTTTATTTACTGTTGGGTTTAATCCCATCAGAACAACCAATAACCAAACAGAAATAGCAAATGTAGACTTTTGTGTACATACTCAGGATCACTAAGAATGTTTAATTTGAGGATTGTATTTCAGCACTTCCCAAACCCTGCTTGTTATCCAAACATCCCAAAGTGTCTCCTCCATAAGTAAGATCAAGTTCACTCCATCCCATATAAAACATAAATAATATTTATTTATATCAGTTAATAAACAACTGTTATTTCTCTTATAGGTTTAAAACATATGAAATTACGAAAAATCACTTTGTATGAAGAAGCTAATCAGGGAACCAATTTGTAAAAGAAGCAAAGAAAAAGGGTCTTACCTCTGCATGAGGAGTAGGGGGCAAAACCGAAGTCTCATTTTCAGTAACACTTCCAGTTGGCCCATTGTTGGGTGAACTGGGGCCAGACCCTGGAGAACTGCTACTGACTGAGGATTCTGAAAAACATTGCAAAATATTTATGAACAATATACCAAGATGAACTTTAGTTACTGTGACATACAGCACTTGGCTTGATTTTATCTTACTCCTAAGTGAGTGACAAGTACTGTTTCACTAAATAAAAGAACTAGGGAAGTTTATGGAATGTTTCTAAAATTTCTATTACTCCCTCTTTCCCTCTGTGTTCACTGTAAAAACTACAACATAGTATTCAACAATTTCTAGAGAAGTAAAAAGGTAACAGAAATAATCATAATGAGGGAAAGAAAGTAAAGAAAGGAATCTTACTTGCTTTTGTGTTATCATAAAAAAATAAACAGTGATAGAGATGATGAACTTGCACACATCAGAAAAGCAAGTCATCAACACATGGAACTCAAAGCAGTTCATGCTGTGTTTGAAAAAAAAACTGCTTAAATGCTAAGCTATAAACTACTCATCATTGTATATGCTAATGCTGTACCTTATCATATAGTGCATGCAAGTCGGAGTTGAATAAAGAAAATACAGTAGTATGTAAAATCTCAACCCTGAATCAATGATCTTATACAACATAATCTGACTTTCACTTTGTACAACTTATTGTCCAGAAGATGAAACGTTGCCTAATATATTAAACTTTAATACCAAAAAAAGAAGCAATTCTTTTGAACAAAACTTAGCTAACAACAACACAGACTATTTATTTAACTAATCTATTTCTTCTTTAGACATAAAATTCACACACATCTCAATTTATGAAGAAACTAATATATTTACTAAACACCTAATTAAAAAATAGAAATTTCCAATTCCTAGAAATTCAGCCAGACAAATCATCTTATCAGGCCTTGGAAAATTACTAAGTGAGCTCTAATTAATTCCTCATCATTTTTTATAATTTGTTTAGTTCAACAATTTTCATTTGCCTCATCCTTACATTGTGTAAACCCAACTCTGCACAAAAGAACTTGCCTCATACTTTTCAGAGATTGAGGGCATCTGATCTGGTTTCCACTAGCATCTTTTCTTTCTGTCCTACAGTCTTCTTACGCATTTTGTAGGTAAACTGTTTCTCCTACAGTGCCTACCTTTTAAGTCCTAGCAATGTGTCTTGTTATTAACCATTCTCTCTCAAATGCCACCAAATATAAAGGCTTTTGACAAATCTGTCCTCATCCTCCTAATCATTTATATAGTAACAGTTTCCACTTCCATGTTCATTATTCCATCTCACATTTCCTCTTCCTCCTCCTATTCCCCCAAATGGACATTCACCTAAGTTTGTGGCCTTATCCCTTTTCTCTTTCCTTTGTCAAAGTGACTCAATATGGTGACTTTAAATGTCATTTTTAGGCTGAACATTCTCATGAAAATTTTATTTCTTGCCTTGAATGCTTCATAAATTTCAGCCTGAATTCCTATGGAATGCTGGTTACTTTCAATCTCCCATGACAATGCATTCTAATATTCAATGTTTCCTGCTTGTCTCTGTATTTTATTACCCCCCCTGACGTAATCCTCATTCTCTTCTTTACCCTAATGAGTTAGTAGGGTTTGTCCTTTATATTATCTCTCCTCTATGTCTCACTATAATCATTTTACAGTAAGTATTCAATATTCTCTCTTGAATGTTGCAAAATTATTCCTGAGTCACTACAGAAGTCTTCCAAAACATTCTTTCAAATTCTTGCCAGAAGGATCTTACTGAGATAACTTTCACCATGTCCATCTGCTCCAAAGGGGAGCCCACTATCATCTCCTACCATTGCCCTTTCTGCACAGTCACATGCAATCACATACTCTCCATAACTAACCTTCTCCCATTTCAGGTCTTTTATCCTCCTTTCTCCTACTCACTTCATTGCAGGCCAGTCCCACTTGTAAACTTAAAAGTTTGTCATGTACCATCTGTGGCCCAGACAACAGGAGCTTCCAAGGTCCAGACAGTATTTTCTTGCCTTCCCTCAAATCAACCAATTACTTTCAACCTTCTATTATAAATATTTCTCTACTCAGATATGCACTGCCACTGGTGACAGAATTCTGATATTGCCAGTTACTTATTGTAGCATTTGAACAAGTTATTAGTATTATAAAATGCTTGAACACATTGTGCTCACTGCCTTTCTGTTCATATTTTTTGCTTACATTTTGATTAATTTGGTCTTTTTCATCATTGTCTTTTACCTTGATGACTCTTCTTTTAACAAAGCAAGTGAAAATTAAAACAAAAAATCTTAACTTCCCTTATCTTTCCAGTTGTAAGTATGGTTTCCCATGAAAGTCTGATTACCATCTCATTTATGTTTCCATATTTTCAATTTTTTCCCATTTTTTTTAAAAAAACTATTTCCTTAAAATTTTCTGAGTTACTGACTTGAAATTCTATTGTGAAATTTGAAATTCTATTTCTATTTGAAATTCTATTATTATATTATTTTATTTGATATTCAAACAAAAGTATTTCTTTAGGTAGAAAGCACTGTACTAAGCATTAAAAGTTAAGGCAGCAACTGCTGTAACAGGAGTACAGCATCACACTGGACAGGAACTGGGAAGAGACAGCATTTACTTTCCCAGTAACACTGAGAACAATCTTAGAGAAGGTATGATATTGAAAAAGTGTAGTTCATGAAATGGGGCAACGGAGAAGGGAAGAGGGGTAGAAAAGGCCCTGCAGGCACAGGTGTCCATGCTGAAAATTTTTTTAAAAAACACAGCTTTGGGGAATCAGAGGAACAGAAGGCACTTGAATCTGAAAAAGGAAAATAGCAAGTGGTTTCCACACATCAACTGTAGTGATTTGAAAGGCGGCATGGGTTTAAGAAGAGTGTACACTTAAACCCATGAAATGCGGAAGAGAGTGAAGACACAGAGGAAACAGAATGACAGCAATGGCAATTTAACTGCCATTGCACCATGGTGGCTTCTGATAGATGACTGAAAGTATTTGCTATTAAGATCCAAATACAGCTCATCCAAATGTGATGAAAACTGGCAGAGAAATGGGAAAGAGGACAGGTGAAGACAGCTGTGTCTTGATAGTTCAGAGCTGCCAAAGGCATTTAGAGTAAGTGCAGCATACCACTTAAAAATATCTAGCAAAGCATCACAAGTGCTGGCTCACAGGCCAGAGATGTGTGCTCGCAAATGCACTAATTCCTCTTCAAATACACGATTTCCTGAAATAATGTATGAAAAGGGGAGAAAACCTTTAAGAAAACCCATCATATTTTAAATATAATGAAACTCAAATGAAAAAAAAATGACCAAGTCAGAGTCCTTATAAATGAGAACTAGCCATGATTCAGACAGGCTTAAAGATAAATTTTAAAGAGGGAAAAATGTGGACAAAAGTTGTAACCAAGAAGAGAGTAATAGGAAAATAGAAAAGAATATGGGTATAAATATGAGGATAAATATTAAGATTATAATGTAGAAAAAGATAGTAACATGCACACTTTTCTCTTTTGGGGTTTTTCTGTTAGTGGAAATCTACACTCTCCAATTAGAAAAACCACCTATCTTCATTTACATCAGGCAATTGAGATGTTTATTGTTCTTTTACATTCATTAAAACAGATTCATTCCCCAACCTCCCAATCCCACAAAGGACCTCTATTATGAAAAATGTCTTCAGATTCTTTTTTTACTTAACATATGACAATATTTCTTGAAAAAAAGCCTGTGATTTCAAACTTAGAATTAAATTAGTACTAATTAGTGATTACACTGATAATGATAAACAAACATAAACTTTCATAAAAGTTTTATTTATTGTTCATTTCTTTAATATTCTTAATCCCTCAGGAAGATTTTTCCCACTGCGATCACCAATACTCTTCTGCCCATAAGAATGCCAATCTATCAGAATTAATAGGAGATAATTATTTTTTTCTCAAACAGCCTATCATACTATTAAGTTTCATTTGTATTCTGTACCTAAATATACTTTTCCATCTCCACTTCCACATTCTTTCCATTACCTCCCCATATTAGACACTGACATGGCCAAAAGAGAGAAAGAAAATAAGTTTGTTTGTTTTCAAAACAAACTAAGGATAATATTCCAGGTAGTTATAGTGACACATACCAGTAATCCTTGCTACTCAAGAGGCTGAGGCAAGAGGATCATAAATTCCAGGCCAGTCTGGGCAATATAGGGAGACCATGTCTTAAAATAAAATGAAAGGGACTGGGGATGTAGCTCAGTGGTATAGCACTTGGCTAGCGTGCATGAGGCCCTGGGTTTAATTCTCAGTATCAAAAAACAAAACAAACAAAAAAACCGGTCTTGGAGAACTACTACTGACTGACTACACTGGCAAAAGCACAATTTTCTTTGAGAGTGGAGAAAAATGGTTGCAGATCACCACTTCTTTCTTGAGGCAACCAGATGAAAAGACCAGGCATAATGCATGGCTCTAAGAAAGTAATCGATAAACAGTAGTCAGTAATACTTTGGCTAGCCTTTTTGGTTCTCGAATCCTTAGGTCTTCTCTCATTTCATACCAGGTCCAACTGGGACCAAGGGGGTTTGTAAGACATCAGGTTGAATTTCCTAACCTGTTCACCCCACTACTAACCAGGCAGCTAAAAAAATATGAACTCTTCCATTTGAGACTAGTGAAAATGACAGTTTCTTCCCCTTCATAAAAAGCAATATATCCCCCTCCTGCCATAAGTCCCAATTCACTAGTAAACACATAAAGTCATTTATGAGTTCTGTAAATTTGTTGAAAAGTCAAGGTCTTGCTGTTCCACATAGTTTAATTTTCCCAGATGCATTTTGTACATTCGTGTCTGAGCATGGGGGAAGTGTTCTTCTTGGACCTCCCTCTGCTTATTTCTGATCAGATTTCATTAAAAGTTATAGTCTCCTGGTTGGCATTCCCAAAATGGACTGCCTGTTTCTGAGAAGAATAAGGTGGCTTTGGTATTCCCTGGGCATGCCTTGATTGACACATAGCTCTGTTTTTTCATTCATTTCCTGTTTAACACAGTTGGTGAATGCATAGCAAGGTTTACTGAACTATTTGTGAGTTTTCAATAAAATTTCCTTTCAAGAAATATTTCTCCTCACATTAACTTTTAATATGCACCATGCATATTTATTCTAAACTAGTTTTTAAAAATTCCTGCTACCAGCATTTGTTAGTGTATGACTGACCAATCCTCAATTACCTGTCACCTCAAACATTCGCTTCTTGAATGAAGTGACAACATTTCCATCCTTCCGCCTGAGTAAGGGGCTGCTTCTCCTCTCTGCCACTTTCTGTTTTAACCTGGACCGCACCTTCAAGTTGGGCTCAGAGGCTGGGGATTGAGACAAAGAAAATAGATAAAAATTAAAAAATAAAGAGCCATTTGCTCCTGTGTTTAAAGAAAAAGTCTAACCCTTTCCTTGCTCCCTTCTCATTCTCAAATTTAAAAACCCAAGCATGTACATAAGGCATTGACTCTTAAATAATTAAACAGACACATATAGTGATCATTTTTTATAAAACACGTGAAATGTTTTTCTACTTATCTAAACATTAATGTGCAAAGGGAGGAAAAAATCAGTTTTCTACTTAGTTTATCTAGTAGGATTGGGATCATTCATGGGAAGTTTAATCACTAATCATGTTTGGGTCAGAGTAAGATTTATTATACTTCATTGTCAGGCCTCTTAATTCTCTCAAGGGTGAAACTCAATAACCACAAAAGCAGTAACTTAATGTGATTTTTGAGACTTTGACCTGACTTCTGGTAATAAGAAGACACCTCTGTAGCATATAATTTATGTCTAATTCTGACTCCTGGAATATTTCTTTGTCAGTAGTTTCTAACCTAAAACCCTGGGAAAACATACTCAGTGAAATAACACCACACCAGCCAGAGTCACTGTGAATAAAACTTTCTATGTACTCATTATACCATCCTCTAGAAAGGGAGACTGACCAAGTCTTAGAAGTGAAAGTCTGAAATTAGGTTACCCAAAATACATACAAATATTATTCATACTTATGCTACTATTTCTTTGGTTACGTTATTCTAAATAGTGAAGCTACAGTTTTCATTTATTAGGTTTTTAAAATCAAATTTTAGAAGAATGGAAACATTGGATTGGGTCTCTGTAATAGAAGTCGATGATGATGATAGAAAGGATATTTTTAATGATGATGGTGGTGACAGAAAGGGTATTTCTCATGATAACTAATATTAATATCATGCTTTCTATGTTCCAGTACTGTTATTATCAATATTAACTTGTTTGACCCTAAGAACATCCATATGGTACACATATTGTTTATAATATGATAATACTGGTAAAATAAACAAAAAAACCCAACCGAACTACAGAGGATAAGTAACTTGCCCAAGGTAACAGGGGCAAAAGTGATCTGTACCCAAGTAATCTGGTCTCTTAAATATTGAAGATAATGCTCCTCTACCTTTCCTTAAGAATGAACAGTATAAAAATTGTAAGATAATTTTCCAAAGCACCACTATCTGAAGCAGATACAACGTAATAATACAGCTGGACTTCTTAATTAGTGAAAGAACTTTTTTTTGGAAGGAATTTATATTTTTGCCAGACAAATGAGATCAAAAGGGGACCTTACAATCTTTCCCCTTCTTTCACTTTCAGGCTTCAAACATTTATAATTATTTTTCTCTGTTTCTCTTTTTTCCATTATCTGTAGTTTTATACTAGTACTGAAAAATCTTCTATTTGCTTTCTTGGAACTGGCTAGGTGAAATAAGATCTTGAAATAAAGACTGGATTAAATACAAAAAGGACAGCAAGTTTTTGTTTTGTTTTTTTGTTTGTTTGTTTGTTTGTTTTCAGTATGTATGTGTTGGGTACCTGATTTTATGCCTGAAAATATTGAAAAGGTAAAAAAGTAGAGGCCTGAAAAATATTGTGAAAGTAGAAAATAAAGAGGTGGGGAAGAGACCAGGGGCTGACAACAAGATGATCAGTGTGATAGAGAACTGAAATGTGTTACCATTCCTTTCATAACTTCTGGGGCTAAAAGCCCATTTTACCAAAATGCATAAGACTGAATCTCAACTACTAACACCTAACTTACCGAGGCATAAAGTAAGAAAATAGGACTGTATTAATTTACTTAGTTTTGTTTCCATGTACACATTTATTTTAAAATTCATTTAAAATATCAATCTTAACTCTAAAAAAGCTGCAAAGTTTTTTTCATAGAAGAAAAATTAGGTACTAGGAGTCTCTCAGTGCTAACTACATTGACATCCTCTTTGCAGCTTTGTCTGTAACCTTGGGACCCAAATCACAGACTCTCAGATATAGACAGAAATTTATGATGGAACCTAGTAGATTAAATGCTACAAACTCGCTGTCCATAGAAAGTCAGTTGCAGTGGGTGGAATAGCAAAGACAGTGCATCTTCAGGGAGCAGATGTGGGATTGAGTCTGCACCTCATCCCTTCCCAGCTAGGGGATTCTCAATGAGACTCCAGTACTTCCTGAGCCTGATCATTCATTTGTGAAACAAAAACTAATACTTTCCCCACTTTCCCCAAGATATGGTCACCCAGTCAGAACCTGAGAAGAACTAAGATCTAGCTGAATGCAAAAGGAAAGAAAAAAGCGTACGGAATCTATTTTATTAGCAGTACTGGTGATGGTTACCCAGCTAGGAATGGCTGAGCCAGGACTGAATGCCAAATCTCCTGATTCTCAGTTTGTCTTCCTTTTCCTAACACACTGCACCAGCTGGGACTCGTGTCCGCAGTCAAGACACAAAACTGATGACAGCTTGGAAAAACAGCAAATATCATTTAAACATTCAACAAGAAACCTAGAATTTCACAGACCCTTCATAAAGAAATGATTTTCAAGTTTTGGTAGATAGCTTTTACTCCCATATCTATTTGAGGAAGAGCTGAACATATTAGCTCTTCAGGAAGCAAACTCCAGAATAGGAATAAGGACTGCATTCTAGTCTTGCATCTACCATCTAATAAAAAAAACAAAAAACAAAAAAACACTGACCTTGAAAAATTCATAGACTCATTGAACATCTGCTCATTTATCCAAATCAGCTGACACCCACATAATGCAGTCCTGGAGTTAAAGAGGTGTGCAAGTAAACACTGACTCCACACATTAGCTATCTAGCTTTGAATGGATTACTCGACATCTTTAAATCCCCATTTCTCATGTTATAATGGGAATTGCTGTATCTGGATTTTCTTAATCTGCCCAACAGATTCCATTTTTCTTCCTTCTCAGCACCCAGGGCAACTGGTTCCCAGAAGTACACCACTCTACACCTTTGCTGGAGTGGTTAGATTTCTTCTGGACTCAATCTACTGACAGGATACACTGGTTGCAAAATGATCAAAGATCAGGGAGGGAAGAGTGTATCCTGTACTCTCTCAGGTATGGTGCTCATCATTGGCCATAGCTTTGCACCCTTCCAACTGCACCTCCCTCTGGAGGCCCCTGATTCATGGCTTCAATTCTCTGGCACTCATGAACAATTTACTCCTCTTATTTCTTTAGTCCTGGGAATAGAAGTGGCTTCCTTCTGCAGCTATTTTCTAGTTCTTCCACATCCCTCCACAGTTCCTTTAACTCTGCTCACTTCATTGTAAGCAGTCCTTCATAAAAGTCTATGACCCATGCCACAGAGGCCTGTTTCTGCCAGGGCCCTGATTAATACAGTACAATGGAGGTAGCAGTCATGTTAGAATCAAAATGTCCTGAAAGGGTAAGTCACTGGGTCTCAACTAGGGAAGAGCTTGCCCCCAAGGGATAGCTGGCAATGTTTGGAGATGATTTTGGTCATGAGTATTGGGGAGCTGCCAAATAGCTTAAAATGTACAGATTGCCTTTGCAACAAAGAATTATCTGGATCCAAATGTCAGTAGTGCCAAGTCTAAGAAACCCTGGGGTGAGCAATCAGAGAATGGCAGTTATTAATAAGTCTGTTACTCTGGGATGATTAAAGGAGATAATAACAACTGTCAGAGATCCTCAAAAAGTATCCCCAAAAAGGGTAAGCAAAGATGATTAGAAATTGGAGAATGCTATATATACCTTGAAAATATTAAATATTTCCATAACTTTTACTCTCAGAAAGGAATTTGAACATGTTTTTAATTTTTCTATTATTTCTATTTTAAAACTTTTATTAATGGATAATAAGTGTGCATCCTTATGGTGCATAGTGTAATGTTTTGCTACCTTTATACACTGTGAATCGATCAACTCAGGATACTTAAATAATCCCTCATCTAAAAAAATCATAATTTCTTTTTGAGGAGAACATTCAAAATCCTCTCAGCTAACTCTTGTGGATTATAATACGATATTGTTAACTACAATTACCCTCTGTGTAATAGAACACCATATTCCTCCTACCTGGCTGAGACTTTGAGTAACCCTCATTCTCTGATAACCACTATGCTGCTGTTTACTTCTATGGGTTCAGATATTTCAGACTCTACGTGTAAGTGCAATCATGTGAATACCATTAATATTTCTAAAGAAAGCCAATCTAGTCACCATCTCTGTTGGTAGGTAGAGACATGAGAAAGGCATAATTTTCAATTGTAGAGGGGATAATATTTGAGACATTCTGATTTTATTCATCTTCATAAATTGAAGTCATAACTTTCTAAAAACTAGGAACTACTTATATGTAAGTGCAACATTAACCTGTTTTTGCAAAATATATAATACATAATTTCTGTAAGGAAGGGACCCTTATCCAATGGTTTAAGGAAAAGATTCTGCCTAGATTTCAATACTGGTTTTGAGTCACCAGAGCTATCTCAGGGGCTAAAGTGAAGAATGGGATGATAGCTAGCCATCATATAGTCCTTGCAATGCTCTATAAACTTACTACTAACAGTATCAGAAGCCCATATCCCAAAGCTCAGCATGATATGTACCTAAGCCCTAGAATTAATGACCCAGTGTGCTGACTCAGTTTGCAGTTGGAGTTAGTTCCATTTTTAATGCTCTGTTCTCCCCAGAGGCTGAAGACTTCTATGCCAGAAACTTACTAATGGGATGCTAATCCTCAGAGCCCAGAAAGAGATCACTAGCTGGGGAGAAGTTCTGCTTATATGTGAATGCATTTTATGGCTACTTGCACTAATTATCTTTCTATTTTTACCCCACACCCATAACCCTCTATATCTCAATTAATCACAGAAACAGAAAGCACACTTTTTACTTGCATATTCAATTAAATGCATTTTTCTGCTAAAATGATAAACTTGCAAAAAATTATTATGCATGAGACCCTGGGTTTGCAAAAAAAATGATCTAGTGAAAACAATCAACACTAAAATAAATGAGAAAAGAAAAAATTTTTTATCTTCTCACTCTGAAGGGAAAAAAAATTGAACTACAGTCAACAAAACATGGAAAGAATGTTGTGCAATCTAAAGGTATTTCAAATCTTTGTTCTCATACTGATCTGTATGGTTCAGAACAAACTTAGGGTATGAGAACAAAAATTGGGAAATAGATAGTGAAGTTAGATAGTAGACACACAGGTTACAAAATCAGGATTCCAAGGCACAGTAAATGGCGTCCTAGACTTGTCTTTTCACTAGGATGTGTGTGTGTGTGATAGTGTACATGAGAGTGCAGTGTCATGATATGTTCGTGTAAACACACATACAAACACACAAACAACCTTTTGTAGAAGTATGCAGGCCTCTGACATAATGAGACCAGAGTCTTGATTTCAATGGTAATTCTTTCATGGACTAACCATATGCCAGATAAGCTGATCCATCTGTGGATCATTTCATCATCTATAAAAAAGGAATGACATTCCTTATCACACATCTTGGTGAAGGATTAAAGAGGTAGAACAAGTTTAGCCAACTGACTGTCACATTGATGTTGAATAAATGCATGCTTCATATAGTCCATGTATAAGGCTAAGGAACCTAGGTTAAAACACAATAAACAAAATAAAAAATAACTAGAGGGATAGATGGCTCTGACTGGAAAACTCCTGAGCCTAATGAATGTTATCTATAAAAACAATGAAATAGCAATAATCCTTTTCTGAATTTTTATTTAGTATATTTAAAAGACTTTTTATTAATAATTGACTTTACATATTTTCCTTACTTTTTGAATTAACCTATTTATAAATTCTACTCTATTAATTTTTTTTCTTAAATATATTACAACACATTAATGTACTATATGGACATTATTTCTGTTCACTTTTAATCCTAGATTATGACTTTTCTTTACATCAATAATTTAGACAAAAATGTCAATACTACACATCATAGTATGTGGAAAATCTCTGTTCTCATTGGAAATGATCAAAAGGTGAAAAAGAACTACTTCTCACTGTGATAAAATATTATTATTTATGTTAATACTATTTAAAACATACTATTTCCTAATACTAAGGAGGGTAATTATTCATCAAGACTAAGCACTAGATTAATATTTCTTTACACTAAAGAATGTTAACAATATTCAACAATTCCACCTGCCATGAACATTTAGCACTAAAGGCTACTAAATGGAGGTCCAGCCTCCAGTGTCAGCCTCCGATTCCTTTAGTGGCACTGTCTATTCTTTCTGAATGTACTGGACAGCTGTTACCTTATCCACATGGGCTGTTTTTCTCAAGAGTTTCTCATGCTATCTCCCACTCAAAGAGCTGCCTTAAAAGTTGACATTTCAAACATTCTGTCACTTGGAATCAAACGTGAAATCTATCTCTTGCTTACTGTCTGTACCTGATGATGATTGGGCCTCCTGGAATAAGGACCTGCCCCTGTCTCTCCTCTCACCTCAGCTGGCCATGCAGAAATCCATGTCCTATGTGAACTTTTCAACTGAATACACATTGCAATTATGAAAGAAACTTTGGGGACAGAGTAAGAACCTTTAATCTAGTTGATCAAAAGAGGTATGCTATGCTAATTATGAGTTTCATAATTAGACAAAAGCTATGTATTTTCAAAAGTAGAGTTTGGTAATAATAATGCAATAAATGTATCACAACTTATGCCTTTTTTGGCTTGGGTAATATGAATCTTTAATGTTGTGAGTCAAGATTTTATACATTTTAATATTAAGGAGCAAAATTTCTAATCTATTTTTAATTATAACCATTTAACAATATGAAATTCATATATAAAAGTCTTTTAAAATCACTTTGGGGAAATTTTGGCTTCTAATAACTAGTCGTATTTATAGAAATATATGAATGTAATTTCCTGAAGAATCTTTCAATTGAAAAATACTACTGCAAACATCTTTCCATTCTCTTACTGCAAACATACAAAAGTTTATTTGGTAAAAAAAACAGTTATCCTTTTAGTAAACATTACTTATATTACACAATTTACAGTGAAATCTTCTGAAAAGTGTTTATTTTGTATTTGAGCATTCTCTGCAATATAGTAGTTTCAGTGATTCAGTGAGTACTTGAACTGCATTGTAGTGTCTTGAGGTTAAGGAAATGATGGTGGCAAGTATTTATTATTTATTATTTTCTTCTGATTATCTATGCCATACATGATTGAGATGCTTAAGAATAGGACAACTGAGGACACCTTTCCAGAACATTTCTTTTGTGTTTTATTATAAAAGAAATTGAAAATGAGAACCAAATTGTAAGTGTGGTTATGTGTCTCTTTCCACATAATTATATATTTAAAAAAATACATGGATATAGTTCACACTATTTATGAACATTTCCATATGAATATATTTTATTTAAGAGTATGATAATGTTGAGTATGTAGTTGGTCTGTAGTGTTTTACTCTGAAAGACAGCACAGTGACACATATCATTGTGAATCTCTATGGCTATTCGTATTTCCTTCCATCAGTGTAAAGATGAATTTAATTTCTTGGGTTACTTTCACGTATCAGAACAACAATACTGACCAATGACATCCTCCTGAAGACTAGAAAAATATACTAACAGGCAAACATGGGAAAGAATATTCCTAAGTTATTGAAAACAGCTCAGAATAGCATGAGAAGCTAGAGTGGGGACCTGGGTAAGGGAGCATGACCCCAAGAGGACTAACAGCTCTGGGATGGCATTTCCCTGTACCACCCAGGATGCTACAACAGGGGCTCCTGGAGCTCAAAGCCTATGACAGGACACTCAGATGCCTCAACCTAACAGTGGTATTATCTGTCAAGCAGTTTCTTAGTGATCAGCTGGCTTAGGTGGCTCTTGGTAAAACACATTTAGAGAGTGAATGAATGAATGCAAAAAGTGCTAGTCAATACTGCCCTTTTTAAAAAACTGGGACAAAGAATGAATTATGGTTTTATTCAAAATTTTTGGACATTTTGCATATAATCTACCATTTTTAACAGATAAATAGAGTTTAATCAAGCAATATGATTCTGGACAGAAACAAATTATGAGTTGTAAAATATTTAATTATTTTTATAGTTAAAACTAAAACCTTCTGTTGACCTGATTTTATTGTTTAGTTAAATTCAATAAACAGCTATGAAATAATTATGAGAACCAAGGCTTCAAATTTCATGAAGAATGGAAGCATATTTAGTTATATTTCATTGTTCTTTTTAAGCATCAAAGCAATGCCTATTATACAGCATAAACCCACTAGTTATTTAAAGAAAGGAGGAGTTGAAGGATGGGGAAAAGGGTGTGTGAAATGCTCAGGCATCTGCCTCAGAGATAAGGTGGACAGCTTCACTGCTAATACCTAGCAAGAGTGAACATGAGCCTGGCTATGATCAATGCCCTGTGATAAGTATAAGCAGAGTGTTGTGGCTGTAAAGAAGAGTTTCATTTGCTTTAAAGGATGATGCCCCAGGGCTGAGTGAGATGCTGACAGATAACAGTGGGAGGGGAGTACAGTGCTCCTAGGGAGGATGCCCACAATTTTGAGAAATGAGGACTAGACATGGTGCTGGGAAAAGGAATATCAAATGAAAAATGAAAATATATACACTTAATATATGTCTTTAAATCCCCTCTCTTTTTGGCTCTTTTCTCTCAATATATAGTACGTGCTTAAATGTTTCACATTCAAATAGACACAGATCTTACTTTCTATTTCCTGCATTTGAATTTTAATTCAAGTCAAGCTTTATTTTTTAAGCAGCTTTGTACTTGCCACCATCATTTCCTTAACCTCAAGACACTACAATGTGGTTCAAGTACTCACTGAATCACTGAAACTACTATATTGCAGACAGTGCTCAGAACAGTGAACACTAAGTTTCTTTTTTGTCTGCTCTCAGTACCTAACAACTACATAGGTTCATGATAGCTGTCAATAAAATGTTTTTAAAGTAATGAATGCATGTTTATAAATGTATCCAAGCATGAAAGGAAACTTACATTAAAAGTCTGGATTTAAAATGTTGAGAAGTAGCTGAGCTTCTTTTTTTTTTAATGCCTAAGAATTTTGTGATGCTGAATGTTATGGCAAGAGGTCTTATAGATCAGATGTGGAATGCAGAAGGAATTTCATTTTTCTGGCAAGCATCACAAATACCATGCTTTGGAGTCAAGGGAATCCATATCCCACACAGCTTAAAACGCCTTCATATGCTAGTTCTTTTATGCTTTAATTTTTCAAATACAAAGTATTTTTTTAATTTTCCCACATAACATACATACTATTTTAAATAAAATGTTAAAAATAGTCCTATTTGTGGATGTAAACTCCTATTGTGGTCCATATATTTATATCTACATGAGAAAGTTATTAAGGGCCTATTAAGAGTTCTTTGAAGATGCTGGGGATACAATACCAAATAAGCCATATTTTCCTCAAGGTTTGCTCAACTGAGTAGAGAATTTTACTTTTAATATAGAAATTCATGCACAGAAGTGTGTCCAGGTATATTTGGGCATATATGCTTGCCATAAAGAACACAATGAATATTGGAGACGAAGGGACCAAGTAAAGCTTAACAGAGGGGGAGCATGTGTCAGCTGAGCATTTAGAGATGACCCAAAGAAAAAAAAACATTTACTTTTACTTTTTTTCCAAATGCAAGGAGCATTTGGAAAACCAGGTGTTAAATAACTCGTGTGAGTGCAAAGCAGAAATGTTTGTCCATGAACTTCCAGTTTAGTAGTTCTAGGACTTTTATAAGGTGGTGGAGGCAAGAGAGAAGGCTAGGGAGGTGGGAGAGGTTGTGCTTGCCATGGAAGAACTTGTATGTTACAGAAGAGAATGTAAAAGTAAATGTTTTTTTTAAAATAAGCGAATAGGAAGACTAGATTTAAATTTTAAAAGATAAAGGGCTTAATGGACAAATAAATATGAAACCAGAGAAAGGTCAGTAACTGGGGATTAAAATAAATGGGAATGAATTAAAACAGCAGGTCTGATTTAAAAAAAAAGAGGAGGTTTCAGAACAAACTTTATCTGATAAGATAAAGGAGAACTAGGAGCTCCATGCAGCTCCCATGTTTCTGGATTAGGTCACCATGAAGGGAATCACATCAATCTGCTTAGTTCAAGTGGCTTTCTGGTCAATCTTGTCATATACACATATTTTGAACAATCCACTTTGCTACTTAGAATGCTCCCTCTCTTAATTTTAAGTCTGCAGGTGCAATCACTAGTCTGCTTGGCTCTTGGAAAGCTCTCTGACATTAGGTGTCCTCCGTAGCAGTGCCCACAACAAAGGACGAGCACTACCTTTCCACCAACAGGTATCTGTCCTCTGCCCAGACAGAACCTCATCTCTTGCTCTTCTCCCCTTTCAAAACCCTTCTAAGTCCTTAAGGAGGTTATTATTATTTATTTTCCTTTGTAAATTTTGACTTTATAAACTTTGTGGTTTTGGAATGTCTCGGTAATTCAGTTCTGCCTCAATGGAATCTGCAGCTTTATTCCACCATAAATCATGACTTTTCCTTTTAGTGTGTATTTATAAGGAAACACTATTATCTCTTTAAAACTATATAAAAGGCAAAATTTCATCTCTGGATTTATTCAAGTCCCCCAGAACCCTTTTCCAGAGACTTTTTGTTAAACACCTTCTATGTAGTCTACATTCTCTAGATGATTTGGGGGATGAAGAAACGTCAAAAGTATTTCAAATAAAATGGTCAACTGGTAGTATGACCAAGTATACTACAGAGAATTTCATAATAAAAACTCTAAGCAGTTGGAGTAGGAAGAATAATATTCCAATCCAAAGATGTCTATGTTCTACTCCTCATAACTTGTAACTGACTGGTTCCAGGATACCTCCCCTCCCCTACATCATGGACACTGAGGTCTTGGATGCTGAAGTCCCTCATATAAAATGGCATTACATTTGAATGTAACCCGAGCATATCCTCCCATAGACTTTAAATCATCTCTAGAGTACTTATAACAGATACAATGCAAATGCTATGTAAATACTTATTATACCATATACTGTTTTGTGAATAATGTAAATGCTATGTAAATAATGATACAAATGCTATGTAATATAATAAATAATATATATTGTAATAAATAACGTAAATGCTGTGTAAATACTTGCATACTGTTTAGGGAATAATGACAAAGAAAAAAAGAGTCATATTCATTCAGTACAGGCATTTTTAAAAAATATTTTTGATCCCCAGTTAGTTGAATCTGCAGATGTGGGACCTGAGGATACAGAGGGCTGACTATATGTCACTTTACCTGCTCCAAGGGGAAATGAAGATGGATCTAAGATTGCTAATCAGCTGACTTAAAGATAAGGAGATTAAACAAGTGGGCCCAATGGCAATCACAAGGGTCCTTTTAAAATATAAAACAGAGAAGCAGTGATACAGCTTGAAAAAACCTAGACTGATTATTATTGGCATTGAAAATTGAAAGCATCCATAGCCAGAGAATGAAGCAGCTCCTAGAAGCTGGGAAAGGTGGGAAAATGGATTTGCCTCTGAGACTCCAGAGAGGTGTTCAGCATAACTGACACCCTGACATTAGCACAGTGAGACCCATTTTGGACCTGAAACTTCTAAAATGGAAGGTAATGAATATGCATTGCTTTCACTGTGTTTGTGGTAATTTATTAAAGCACCCAAAGGGAACCAATAGAGACAACTATTGAATTCCCAAACTGGCACTGTTTTGGAAGTCTGAAGATTCTAAGATACTGGTTTTAAATATTGTTCTGTTTTGTATCTTATTTTTAAGGTGGTAAAGAAGGACATCAAAAAGAACTATTAATAATATATGTCCATCACCAAAAGTGTTGGGATAATAATTTAAATTTAATTTTATCACTTTATCACACTTAATTTCCTACAAAGGTAAAAATTTTAATATACTTCTTTGCAAAAAAAATTGAACAGTTTAAAAAGAAAGGCAAAAAGTATAATTTTTCCTTTTAAATCTTTCTGTTTCATGAGGGTATAAGTTAAGAGTTATTTATTGTAACCTTAAAAAACTGAGAGTACTTTGTACCTAATTAAATAACCATGATAAGCAAACAATTTCCAAGTCTTGAGTGGGAACATTTTCCTTTTCTTTTTCTTTAGATTCCAATTGAGGTATTAAATTATTAAGCCAAAAACTCTATGATAAAGACTATTTTTCAGAACAATTTCCCTTTTTAGTTCAATGTAAATAAAAGAGGAGGAGAACCAATTTAAACCTCTAATTAGTTTCAAATTGTAGTTAATTAAAATATTTTTGCTTTTATATAAGATCTTTATGGCATGAGATACAATCCCAGGCTCCTACAACTTAATCAGCTAAATATAAAATGTAACCTTCCATCTGGTAAATCAATTTAACAGACATAATTGTGCCCCACCATAACTCAATAAGACACTGAGGAAAACCATTGAAATGCTATTTCCTTTTCTTTAGAAGAGAATTATGTACAATTTCAGCATGCTTTGCCTTTCTAAAAGTTAAAGTCAACAGGGAGGTATCACTCTCCTTCACATGAGTTTCCCATGAGAAAATCAACAGCAAAGTATAAAGCTTGTGCTGTTATTCATGAAACACTCCATAATGCTAACTTGGCTTTAACCAGAACATATTATTTGGCAGCTAAAACCTTTAATTAGAGTTGTGGTTTGAACAGATTTTCACTGAATTTATGTTCTGTAGGGGCTCAAAGAACAACTTTGTTTTTCTAACCAGTTTATTCTATTTCAGGTGGTTTAAGTGTACTTGAGCGAGTGGTGGAAAAAAATGAGAATGTTGTTCTGATTCTTATTTTGTTGGCTTTAATTATGATTCACCATTTCTTAAGGAGTACTAAGCATCCAACAAGAGAAGGAAAATGCGACACTCCTTTCAAGAAATATTTCCTGAGTACTTGCTCTGTGTATTTATACTAGGCATTATGGAAGAGAAAAAAAAAAAAAAATCAAGACGATTCCTTCTTAAGGGAAAAAAAGCAAGTCCTGATTAGGGTTCACATAACAGGTGAGAAACCTGAGTTAGGCCTTAACATTAGAAATACTGACCTATCAGAATGGATAAGAACTAACATCATTAGATAGTGATGATGATTAAAACAGAAAAATGAAAACAACAGAAGAAGGCATGATTGAACTTGAAGATCCCATGTTTCATGGCCTACAGATGTGATGCATGCCTTAGTAGAAAATAGAGGGGGAAAAACAGATGAATGGAAGCACAGCATACAAAACTAAAACTCCAAGGAGCATGGGGTGGTCAACTGGTCAAAAGCCATGGAGATAAGGAAGGAAGAAAGGGAAGGAAGGAGGGAGGGAGAGAAGAAGGGAGAAAAGAAGGAAAGAAGGAAAAGCCTGAGAAAAATTCCACTGAAAATGATTTGGGAATCCCTGGTGTCCTTTGAGAATACTGACTTAGAAGAGACAAAACAACTGCATTGGATGATACAGATTTCTACAACATCATAACCTAGCACAGAATTATTTTGGAATAGATGCTGAATAAACATTATTCGGAACTCAATCATATTATAGGTGATGATAAAAATAGGCTCAGAGTCTGATAACTAAAGAAAAAAGACAACAATTATAGCAACATCACAGGGTGGTCCATCTAAATAACTTTTTTTTTTATTTTTTAAAATTCACTTTTCAGGAGAGGGCTGGATTTTGAGGGTTTGGAAGCAATATTAAAGGAGCCTGTTAATTGGTAAACCCAGAAGATACTGTATTAAGGGGATAATTGCACAGAATCTATTGGAAACAGACTCTGAGTAACTTGAAATCAAAGACTGTCTCTTAATCAGCTCTGTGCGCTCAGAGTGACCACAACTTCTAGCCCAGAGTAAGTGCCGAATAAAAGTTTGTTCGCATTTCCTTTTTCTTCTGTCTCATTTAGCAAGACTGAATGAGGCCACTGTGAAAACTATTTCTTTCTTTGCAATAGCCTGAATTAGAAGATTAGTAATGAAACTCTGGGAAGAAAGACAAAAATAAATGACTGATCATAATATTTTCAGTCCCTTCCAATCTTCATTCTTTGAAGCAGCCAAAAGGCAAAATATACTCAATGTCAGAGGAAGAAGTCTCATTGATCACCACCTAAATCCCTGAGCTGCTCTTCAGTTCTTACTCACCTTTATTTTCCTTCTAGTTCTAAGTTAAAAATATGCAATTTCTTAGACTATGCCCTTGAATATAATTTCTACCAATACGGTTTGAAAATACTTTTCTAGTCAGTCTAAAGATTCACCTTTTAACACTGACAATTTTTAAAAACTCAAAGAGCAACTGTAAACATAAACTTCCTGATTTTTGCCTTTTACATTCTCCTTTTAGAATCTGGACGTTTAAGAGGTGAGGCCAAGAGTCATGAGGTTCCCTTATGCAGCAGGATCTCCATTCCTGCCTCTGTATTTTCCTGTGGCCTGATGTCTCACATTTCTGCAATTTTCTCAGTACAGCTTCTCTACTTATTTTTAAGCAAGTGAAAGGTATTATAATGTTACCAATGTTGTCCTTGAAATATCCAACATGTTATTTCTCTTCCTGCCTCCTGTTGCAGAGTTCATCACTGAATTCTACATCTCATCTTCTTTTCCTACCCTGAATTTCTCTGGAAATCTTTTCAAGACTCTAACATTGCTGTGCTTATCCTTATGTCCTCTTCACTTCCCCATCTCTTCACCACCACAAGCTCCTCCCTCTCTCTTTCTCTCTCTCCCCACCCCACCTTTTCTCCCCCCCCCCCTCCTTCCCTCCCTCTCCTCTCTCTCCCCCCTCTCTCCTCCTCCATCCCTCTCATCTTTCTTTTCTCTACAGCTCATAAAATCATTATATTTGCAATACATAAGCATACTAATTCTTGGAGAGAGATAAATATTATTCTAATAATGAATCCAAAGGGAAGTTACTTGACATGTACGTATACGCAATAGTAATGGAAAATATAATGGATCTGTCTGTACCAACATTTATAAAAGCTGGAGAAATATTCTTCATGTTTTTCTTACAACTGTAAGTGAATAACATAATGAGTCCACAGTCCTCTATTCCCCTATACAAATGTACCAGATTTGGAAAATAATTTATTTGTGTATAGAAACTGCAAACTGACATATTTTGGCACTAATTTCACATTTACAGTTCTCAGAATTCTGTCACTGATCAACAAATTAGTTCTTATACTTATTTGTGACAAACATTTGGAAATCCCAACTTTCAGTGATGATGATATACTTTTGGAATAGTTTACTTGGAAAAAAGTTAAATATTTAGATGCAGAAAGAACATATCAATTTGTGGTTTTTGAATAATTTCCTTTCAATGGAAAAATGTTTGTCACAATTGGCCTTACAATGAAATGAATAGCCCAAACTAGCATGCTATTTCTAAAACATTTTTAACATTATTCATTATTGGACTGAAGTTAACTTGAAATAGTACAACCTAATTGTTATAAATTTCTACTTTTACTGGGATGGATGCAATGCAGTACTCTGATTTTAGTAAAATTGTCTTTGTCAATGATACTAGATATGGGTTATTTCTGAACAAAGCGTAAAGGTTAAGGGACCAGATTCTGAAATAAAATTCCTGTCTTTGGACATGGCACTGTACATGCTGCTTTGGTAAATAAAATGAAAACTGAGCAAAATTATTAAACCTCTCTGTGATTGTTCTCTTAACTATAAAACTGAGAAAAATTAATGAAATATATTTTGGAGATTACTGTATGGCAACACATATGCAGGTAGAACATTCAGAACAACGACTGGCACATAGTGTCCAATGTTATCTGTTTCGACTATGTAAACATAGTTGGTTGTTAATTCTCTTCAAATGTATTACTTACCAAATATATTTAAAATGTATGCATTATCCCTGCTAGTTGTGAT